>NW_025776506.1:0-152333 GCF_021130785.1 Homalodisca vitripennis
TTTTTAACCGAATTTTTAATCAGCTCAGTGAATTGTAGTACACAGTTGTCAATATCTTCGAAAGACTGTAAACAATTCGGCAAGATAATATTAGTTTCTAATTCGTTATGAAAATACAGCCCAGTCAACTTTACCATTTATTAGTTTTCAATGGAGGATTGGTAAAATCGGGTTTAATTGAAAAAGTTACAATTACTGGTAAGTGGTCAGACGTTAACTCGCATAAGGTTTGCTGTACTATCGGTTCATTGAAATTATTAAACAAAACAATATCTAATATGTCAGGTTGCTGGTTTCTCTGCCACGGATAAAATGTTGGTTCTACAGGAGCAGATATATTAATAGTTGTACGCATCAAGTAGTCATTCAATTTATTACCCTTTGGGTTATTAGTGCGACATCCCCATAAAGTGTTTTTACTGTTTAGATCTCCCATTAAAATAGTAGGACTATTATTATAGAGAATCCTATTAAAATCTTCATCAACAAAACGTTTGTTTAGGAGGTAAGTATGCTGATACTAATGAAAAGTTGAGTCCATTTTGTAAAAATATTTTTATGGAAACAGCTTCTAAACTTTGTAACTGGGGAGCAAGAAATTCGTGGTGTTTTATGTTTCTTTTGATCAAAATTGCGACACCCCCAGAGGCATGAGGAGCCACTCGGTCCTGTCTGTAAATAGAATAGCCACTTATTTT
Organism: Homalodisca vitripennis; assembly: GCF_021130785.1. NCBI lineage: Eukaryota > Metazoa > Arthropoda > Insecta > Hemiptera > Cicadellidae > Homalodisca > Homalodisca vitripennis. The sequence goes on from NW_025776506.1 coordinate 699, forward strand.
AAAATTTATCATTGGGCAGTAAAGTGAGTTTCAGTGACACATGCAACATCTATATTATGTCTTACTAGGAAATCTGTAAAGAGATGTTTTTTGTCTTTCAAGCCATTGGCATTCCAATTGAGAACAATTAAGTTTTTAAAGAGAGTTGGGGCCTGATTGTTAGTCACGGGCATTTTTAAAGAAAGAAGCAATAACCTGCTGAATAACCTTTTTCAACTGGGGTATGAGTATTTTTACTACATTGCTTATTATTTCGTCAAGACCTGAGATGTTACCTGCTTCCAGAGATTGTGGATCCTCTACGGAGTTTGCAGTTGAAGGAATGTACGACGGATGAGCCACCTCAGCATAGCTGGGGGAGTTCATATTCAACGGAGATCGAGGTGGAGATGATTTTGGTTGAGTTTTCCCTAGGTTCGTTGAGTTTTCGGGTCGTGTCGTTGTAACTTGTGGACGAGATTCTTGGTCGTTCCCTATGGAGGATTTCTTGCGACCGGTCAATTTCTGCTTGATGCCCTGGTAGTATTTACACCTCCTGTAATTTGAAGTATGTTCCTCGCCGCAGTTAACACACACTGGTTTGGTTTCTTTACTGACCGGGCAGTCTGAATAGAGATGGGATCCCGAGCACCGCACACAGCGAGGGTCCAGTTTGCAGAAGTTTTTTGTGTGACCAAAGTCTTGGCATCTCAGACACTGTGGGATGTTTTTTGACTTCCTTTTAATTTCCACTTTAACTATGGCGTGAAACAATTGTTCAAGGTTCATAATATCACGACCACTTTCCGAATTCTCCAGCTCTACAAAACAGAGTGGCATTGGACTTTTGTTTTTGTTGAACAATCTTGATACTTTAATGGTCGGGTAAACCCATGTCACATAACTCTTGATTGATTTCTTCGTCAGTTTAGAGAGTAGGGAACATTACGAATGATCACTTCAAGGTTTTTGTCCTGGGAAGGTTTAAACGTGAAAAAACTTTACTTGATTTGTTTCATAAAAGTTAGTTAGTTTCCTGTATGTCATTTATTTCTGTTAGGTTTATCTTGATCGATTTAGCTTTGATTTCAGTTGTGAAACTTGATATTAACATTACACTTAATATCTTTTATTATTTCTTGGTGGTTATTTTACGTCACGCAAAAATATTGGGTGGGATCTTAGATCGTGATTTTATTTTTTCTTTATATCATCAGGAGATCCTTGTTCCATTTCATGTCCTTGTTGTGAGGAAGGAAGACAGTAGCTATGATCTGCAACATTGGTATGGGTTGGTTTCAAGTATCTTGAATCGGTTTTTTGAATGAATCTCACTCACATCGAGGTAGTACTTCTTAGGAGGTGGAGAAGCATTTGCAGTTTTAGTAATATGTCGCTTTTTTGGATTCACGAAGTCGTTGTTGTTATCGGGAAGAGGAACAGTTAGCATTTCATTCATGTCTAACGTCGAACTTTGTCCGAGCGGGAACAATTCATTAGCCTGGCTGGCTGTCATAGCGGTAGGAGTAGGTTTTAAAACATTTTAGGTTAAGCCTTTGTTTACAATATTTGAATTGAACATCCAATTTCTTGTGTGAACGAATCTTGTGAATTAATCAAACAAATACAATCTAAACACGGTAAAAAGTTAAAAAAACAATAATTAAAAACACTTAAATAAAACTTTTGAACAAACAATTCGAAGAAAATAGCGGACTAGAAAACACTAGGTAAAACTGTTTTGTCAGTCAGCTGTCTCAAAAAAAGTTACTGACAAATATTACAGAAAACAGAATTGAACTAATAGACAGTGTGACCAACAAACAAAACTAAACGACAAACATTAGTATATGGCTATAAATTACTATATAAAGTACCGTAGTTGAAACCAGCGCGCAGAACTTGACACTAGACGCTACACCAAAAGGTGACACACCTATGTATTATATTTTCCCTGAACTACATCAAATGAAAACCATATAAAATTATGTATTTTCTTAAGGGGATTCTGGACTTAGGCATATCTTTTTTTAGTTTTTGATGAAAGAAGACTTTTGTATTTTTTTAACATTGATTGGGTTTAGAAACCCCAACATTAAGTGGTGGAAGGACGTATAAATACCATACGTACCATTTTATAATTTTTTATTCAGCAAAATGGAACACTTTTTTAATATTGATATAACTCGACTAATATTTGACCTAACAACCTTCAAATTTGTGTCATTTTGTAGCCATGGATACTATCTAAATTTTTTGGGTATTTTGTTTGACCATACCATGCATATATTATTTTTTAACCAGGTTGAAAACAGTTTTAAAAACAATTTTTATCAGCACACATTATAAACCAATTTTTTATTTTAAAATCTACTAATGCTAGACACTTAATTATACCCATTAAAGTTGCTTTATATAATCAAGAACATGAAGTAAAAATTTCAGCTTGATATCTTGTTTATTTACGTGAGTTATTCAAATCTATTCTTCACAAAAACGTTGTAAAATGTGATTTTCGGAAAATGACATTTAACACGTTCGCCTACCAAACCGGCACATATATGTTGCCGGTAGGTCTATTAAAATAGACCACCATTGTATGAGTTGGGCACTTCTCACAGACCAGCTCAAAGTAGTGTGGTCATTACCGTAGCCCAAGAGTACAACTTTGTTCAAATCAATTTATATATCATTTTGTAGCCTTAGGCCAAACGTTTAATTTGATTCCACATCCTTTTTTTTACGTTGTATACATTTTGGCTAGTGGCACATATATGTGCCGGTCGGTCAGTAGCAAAAAATTAGGCTTAGGCTTGACCTCAAATATAATCAATTTTCTAGTTGAAAATCAAGTAAAAACTGCCATAACTGTGTTAGGACACATTGGGAAAATAATAAAAACGAGTGTTGACATGGTAGTTATGTGTATTGTACAAACTAACTAAAAACAAGATCTTTGGATAAACACTTTGGAAATAGCAGAATATGTTATAAAAAAACACACACACACACAAATGTCTCTTATTTATAAACTTCATTTAGGTGAGCTACATTTTTATCTTTGACATAAAACAGTTAGGAAATAAAAATGTCTTAGGTAACACACTTTTTGTTTTAGTTTTTCACTTGTGCCATTCACTGAAAACACTCTGGCATGCAAAGTCCGAATTTATTGCCCTTTTCATCTGTGCAGCTGGAACATGTGAAGAAAGTTGTTTTCCGCTTCTTCTATCTTATTCTACAAACATGACACCATAGCCTCTTGTTCAATTTGACTGGGTCATGGCTTTTTTTGACCTGAGACCTTGAACTGCACCAAGGAAGAAATTGTGAACATACCGAGAGACCAAGCGGCACAAATATGTGCCAGACATCCCTGTAGACCGATATGAAAGAATGAAGACGAAAGAATAGACCGATCGTTACCACAGCCCTTTATTTAATAAGACTACACTGGCACAAATATGTGCCGTCGGTCCACTGGAACTGTACCAAGCGGCACAAATATGTGCCATCGGTCTATGAGAATCAACTAGCCGGCACATATGTGTGCCAGCCGGTCCATATTAACGAAAAAGTTTTTACATTTCGGTAGCGAACGTGTTAAAGTTTTGTTAGTTTTTTTAAAGAAACAAACTGAAGAAAATAAACATAAACTAACCTAAATAAATGTAATTCAATAAACAATAATTTTCTACCATTGTCACTAAACAACAATACTTTCTTACCATAGGCCTACTGTATACTGAATATAATTTTTCATTTACATAAGAAACCATGTTTATTTTGCCTAGAGTGGAAAGTAACATTATTTTAGAACAAGATAAACAAACACATAAATTATATGCCTCAAAACTCTCCAGCTTTATACATCTGTCCTTCTTTTTTCTTTAATCCTCTCCTCTTCTTCCATCTGAGCTTGCTTTAATTTTGTCCTGTAGGCGATGTTTTTTTTCTTTTTTTCTGGCCGATGATAGTCGAAGACGGGATTTGTCCAATCTTTTGGCAATCAAAGAACTAAAACTTTCCTAATTTGATGCCAGATGTTTCTTGATAATTGGAATACATCTTTAAGTATCCTGTATTATAGACACTAATGGCCTCATATAGGCCTATTTCAAGTTTTATTTTTGAGGTGTACAATGTTCTTCGAACATTTAGACCATATGACATTATGCAATGCCTCATTAGCATTTTGAGTTCTACCTGGCAGACATCTGGTCAGTAGAGCTTCTGAGGATAGTCTTATATATAATGGTACCGTTTTAGCTGCTGTTGCTTCTGATAATGGGGTTTTGATTCGATCTTTGTGCGATTCAGGTGATCGATTTTCAGCAATGGCTCGCTGAAAAAAACACCAGGATTCCTTTCCCTGAGGACAGTTGTGATGCTGTGGAATTTTATCAGTGGACTTGCAATGGCTTAGTGTAGCAAATATTCCCTGCTTCATCTTTGATATATCACCAGCATCTTTTTGATTATTGTTTCTGTAATATGGCGTGAGCTTCTTTATTACAGGTTCCGACAGATTGCCATGAGTACGACCACCTAACGGGGTTTTTGTCCCGATGTTATTTTTGACTAAGTTACGCAGCCCAGTACCTAGTCTCTTTGCCACATGATTTATACACTCTACTTTGTCTATTTTTACATCACCGTACACCTTTTTTTCATTCAAGGTAACCAATGTTTTGGCGTCGCCATCTGATACGAGGGTGGTATAGCGAAAACCAAAGGATTCTGACCGAGAAAAGAGTCGATGCGCAGCCTCCACCTCCATGCCTGGTGAAGATCCGACATAGTTTTGGTTACATGTTGGTTTATGTACTTCGTACCAGTTTTGAAAAGTGTCAGGACAATTTTTAGTTTTTCGCTTCATTTTATCGCATTGATTGCAAAACTTAGAGAGTACTTCAAAGTCTATGACAAGTCCCGTGAGTACCTCTATGCAACAACCAATACCGTACTTGGAGGTAAATCCCCTTTTTTGCCAAGTACCATCATAACTGACAGTTATGTCTATGATGCTACTTGGGTTGTCAATTTCTCCATAACATTTCTTTACTTCATTTCTAGCGCTGATAAGCGATTGGTTCACTTCTTGCCTAAAAGACTGGTGTAAGACTTTTATATGAGAATAAAAAGTCTTGAAGTCCATGGGTTTCATATTCATGGTCATGCAAAAGATATCTAAGAGTAGTAGTAAATTGTAGGTTCTAGGACAGAATGTTATCTCTCTGCGGGGGGTCCTTATCAGTGATAACCTCTGACCTTTTCCGCATTCCTATGATAAACACGCGCTAGAAAACCCCGACCCCAATTAAAAATCAATTAGATAAGGCTTATCAAAGATAACCTTCGACTTTTTCCGGTTTGGCACGCGCCAGATAACCTTGAGCTCAATTAAGAAGCATTTTGATACGTCTTATCGGAGATTAGCACGCGCCACTATTGTTTACGTTTCGTATCGCGGTCTACTGACCTCAGGTTCACGGACGTTACTGACGTCAGTGATGTTATTGTTTACACTTGTCAACAAGAAGAAAATTTTGTGTGAGATGCTAGGGTACGATTATTTAATGTTATAATAGAAAAACTGGAGAAATTCGACCTGTTCAGAGTGGATTCGTATCGTCTACCAAGTGGACTTTCGGAGATTCTAAATGGTACAAGGCTTAAACATTTCAAACCACTTCACGTAATAGCAGTGAACCGACTCAGAACTCTCAAGTTTCATCTAGTGAGGAAAATACTCGCGTTGTGATTTAATATCATTATTATTATTATGAACGCGTGGGTAACAATCCGTTTGTATAAAAAACAAAGAGTTTGTGGATACTCGATTCATGAACATTGATGATATCACTTTTAATGAACTGAGATATTGTCAGTACCCAAATTTAATATACTAGACATTGAGTTTGAAGTGAAAGCAACGACAGTTAACGATCATGTGCCTCCTAATCCTCTAGATGAGGGGTATAAAAATGTGTGCGTTTAATTAAAAACTTTAAATATGAATGTACCAAACAGCAATTACAAGCGTGAACGGTATCTCGTTAAAGATTTTTCAGAATTTTACTGTTTTTGTTGTGCAATTCGATTGTGTTCGTAGTTAGGCTATGACTCATTGTCGATAATAATGTGCTTATTAATCATATTTAGTTGTTATAAATGGAAAACTTCACAATGGTATTTATTATTATAATTTGCTCCATCATGGTGATCTTAAGTGCAACATACGCACTCTTCCTTCATGTTGTTTGTGTTGTTTATAGTCAACATAATTTTTACATCTCAACATTGGATTAATGGGAGCACACATATAGCTCACGCAATACCAAACAAAACAAAAATAAATTTATACTATTCGCCACAATCATCTGATCAACCGTTACTAAGCTTGAATTATTTAAATATTACATATGAGAAAAGTGGTGAATTTCATAAAGATGAACCCACTGGAGCAACACTTTCGTTTGAAGATGACAGTGAATACGATTTAAATGATTTATATGGTGGAGAAGGAATGAACTCCTCTGAAGAGATCCTAACATCAGAAGACAATTACACTTATTACAATTCGAATTCGGAAAATAGTTGTTGTCAACAATTTGATGAATGTTTAGAAATTAATGAATCTTTTAAAAAAGACATTGAAGACTATATTACGAGGATACAACAGTTAAATGGTGTAATTATAAGGTTGAACGCGACGATACATGTATTAGAGCATGATGCTGAAGTAAGGAATAGAGATTTGTATGAATTAAAATCCGGAAGATCAAGATGTAAATACTATCGAAAGAGAAATATGAATAGATATCATCGCAATGGTTGAACATGAAACTATGCATTATATCTTATTAGAAACCTTTGAACCACATATTATCCTCCTGAGTCCAGAGTGGCTAATACTAGGCACTTGTCTTGATAGTACTTGAGACCTGAGGATTTCAATAAGATTTAGCAACTATGACCGAAGTGCCTTTTATTAGGCACTCTAAAAAATTGGCCTTGAGTCCCGAGAATTTTTTTCTTTAAAATATCATATGACATGATAATAACTTGTCTATAAACAAATGAAAAGAGCCAAAAAATATATTTAAAAAATTCTGTTGTGCCTTATATTACCCTTTTTGATTGTCCTAATAATAGGCACTTCGGACTGAAATGGGTAGAAATGGTATAAAAACATAGTACATCCAGTTAAACCATATATTTTATTGAGTGTCAATTAATATGAGTACAAAAGAATTAAAAATACTGCACTGAGCTATCGTAATCAGACTTCCACGGTTTCTGTTGATTTTTGAGTTAATTAAAAATACTAAGTTAATTAGGATTTTTAAATTATGACCCTCAAATTACTTTGTGTGGTATTTAGCAAAACAGTTCCTTCCATCTACAAGGCAAAGATAAACTTTGCACTGTGTACAAAAAACAGTAGATTTTTTTAAACACTTTGGAAGAGCACACCTCTTTTGGATTTTCTTTGTCACCTCCGGTAAGTGGGTGGCGCCTTGCAGTCTTTTCTCTAAACATGGGCCCGCACTCTTCCTACGATCCAAAAATCCTTCTTCTTGGTGTCCTTGATCTTCATCCCCATTTTCATCAACATCCAGACGAACACTATTCTTCTCAATCATGGATTTACCTAATTCCAACTTGAAATGCCTGAATTGAACAATGTCCTTGGGAGATACTCCTGACGATTTCTTAATCTCCCTCATCTGAAGCCATGCATTTCCTAGGGCTACATCAAAAAAGTGCAATAAACATCTAACTGTCCATTTTTTAGTTCTAGATCTCGAAGGGCAATAAGATAGTATTCTGTCTATCAAATCCACCCCTCCCATATTTTTGTTGTATGACTGCACCACACTTGGTTGGGACACTTGAATATACCTCTTCTCAGCCTTTGACCACCTTTTAACCTCACACATGGGCTCAACGGACTCATTAGTTGAGATCATAGTTACGGATTTGTTATCCAGCCACTTTGTTAATGCTATCGCACCATCGGCGCGAACACTGACAGTGGCTGAACCCCTACTTTGGCTTTTCTTAAAAATCTTGTCGTCAGGAAGATCATTATCCTGGGGAAGCCTATCCTTCCTTAAAGTCCCTGAGCATCTAATTCCACGATTAAGAAGTTCTTCAGCTAATCGTACAGTATTAAAATATCTGTCGATGTAAATGACATGACCAGGAACTAAAGACCGAGTTAGATAAAGAACGGCAGACTCACATTGCCAAAAGCTTCCAGCAATATCTTGAGTAAAGGTGGTCTGATTCTGGTAAACCACAAAGTCACATATAATCCCAGTAGGATTAGCCAAAACAAATACCTTAATTCCTAAGGGGTTGGGCTTGTTGGGAATGTACTGTTTTAAGTCACTTATGCCACTGAAGGGTATCATGATCTCATCTATACAGATGTGTTGATTTCTGGTTTGTTTTAAGCATCCTAACAAAACACGGTCAATCAGTGGTCTTATTTTCCATAGCCTATCGGCTTTCCTTTGCTCTTCATTAATGTCATCATCAAAGACAATTTTTAGTGAATTTCTTATTTGAAAAAACCTGTCCCTAGACATATGATCAGCAACTACAGCAACTCTCCATTCCTTGTCCCAATACATACGTATTTGGGGCAACTGTAGGGATGACATTACAAAATTTAGTCCCAACCAAACTTTGAATTCTCTCAAAGATAAGTTCAAACTTTTACCTGTCTTAAGTACATAAGTCTGGTTGCTTTTCTCCACAAATTGTAAAAGAATATCATCATCATAATATAGTTCAACAAACTTCTCATTACTCCAATTCGTACAGTCCAGTGGTATATACGAAGGTTCGTGAAGAGTCACAGGATCAGGAGAAAAAATGCCTTTTCTCCATGGTTCGGCAGTAGGTATGTTCTTTGTTCTCTTGATTGGTGGTTGCAGTTTAGTATTTTTCTTCCTTTTGGCTAGTTGATTTTTCTGAAAACAATCAATAAAATAAAATAAATCATGTACTCACTTAAAGTATTTAATAATTTTCAACAGAATTTTAAGTAGAATGTGTAACCATAGTAATTACATGTATTTTGTTTGTATAAGTTAGATTACATTAGGTTAGGTTAGGATAAAGAAATTTGATGATCAAGTTACCTTTACTGCTGTTGATGTTGTGGGTTCGTTATCGCTGTCACTAGTTGAGGGATGATAGTCAGGGTCGCTGTCAGTATTGTCACTCCAATTCGCTTGAAATAAAGATTGCTCTCTTGTGCTGGCACTGAGGACATTATTTTCATTTTCTTCATCATTGAAATCCTCGATCTCAGAATCATCAGTCCCAAACAGACAAGCATTGATTTTTCTTGGTGTCACTGTAAAAAAGTTTATACTGAAATTCAACATAATAAAGACCGAAGTTACTAGTATTAGGTATTAGTAAAATACTGCCTTTTGGTCTTTAGCCCTGTGTGCCTAATATTAGTCACTTAGATTGCACAACAATTTGTCCTATAAAGAAACTGATTATTGTTGCATTTAATACACTACATAATAACCTTGTGATGTGTTTATGACATATAAATATAACTTATAAAGTAAAACAATGGTTTTATCTACTTACATCGTTGATTTGTAGAGGATGATTTTCTGGGTGGTGTTGCCATCTTGTTTGTTTCAATGCTGTGTCACACTGACGCACTCTAGCGGTGAGTTGAGGAACTACATCAACAAGGAACATTCTAACCTGTACAGTGCTACCCCCTATGGGGCAGTCTGATAACCAGCAAGCCATGGAGAGAATTTTGAAGTTAAGTGACTAATACTAGGCACTCAGGAATTCGTTTAAGTATACATCAGTTTACGCTCAGGACTCAACTGAGTTGTAGTTAATGGCCTAGTATTAGTCACTTAGGAGTTAATTAGAAAAAAACAACAAAAATCGCTGGGTCTCAGGAGGTTATGACGTAATTTTAAAATATAGATATTTATATCGTGTTTTGTATTTCTTGCATATCATTGTATGACCTGGCTCTGAATTGAACGGATAAAAATTGAGTTTATTTTAGATTTTCAAGGTTTTAAAAATGTTTCCAACGAGTTTATAGTGAAAGAACTAGCTCTTATATCTACAGATGCACAAGTATATGAACTTCATCTGTTTCAACCGCCATGTGATTTTGATGAACTTCCTTATAAACTTCAAAAACAAGTAATTTGGTTAGAAAGAAAATATCATGGACTGTTTTGGGGATCAGGTTGTAGAGAATACAATGAACTGAAGGATATATTTAAAAATTTGAATTTAAATGGTAACGTTTACGTGAAAGGAAATGAAAAACAGAAGTTTATCACTAATTTACTATCAGATTTTGATGTAAATGTTGTGAATTTAGAAGATCTCGGTTGTCCGTGTTTAGCAACTTTAAGATCTTATTTCTTCCAGCCATCCTTGATGAAAGAATGTAATTTCAATCATACCTTTGACAACTGTGCTTATGTTAATGTTCATGTTTTGTTAAATTGGTTGAAAAACCAAAAATTGGTGGAGGAAAGAGTTGAAAAAGTAAATTTGGCTATTAAAGAGTGTTACTATAAAGGATACAAGAACATGACAGTGGAACTAGTCAAGTGTCTTCCAAAAGAGTTTATTGTAAACCATTCTCAGGACGTGGAAAACGTGTATGATAAGCTTCCGGATAAAATGAAATATGATGTGGATATTTTATTAAGTATGAAGTGTACGGAACATTATCCAGATAATACAAATACTCCGAAGAGAAGGCATTGCAATTATTGTCTAACCAAGAAGGTTGCATCATCATCTGTACAAAGTTCATAGATAAATAAACTCTACTGTGAAATAATTGACAGTATTGGCTTGTCGGTCTTATTGTAAACAATGATGACAGAAAACAGCTACGATGAGTGCTGCAGAATGTTCAATTTCAGTAAAAAGGATTTAATAACGTCAGGATTTTACCGATCAAAATGTTTTGAATATATTGTTTGCTGTGGATGCGGGTGGCAGTCAGATAACTCAAGTCTCACCATAAGACATGTAAATTTTATACATAAAATCAACAATCCTGACTGTGAAATGAGCAAGTTTATAAAAGAAGATTATAGTAATTATGATAAATATAAGAAATCTGTTTTGGAAACAGAAGAAATGATGAGAGAAACTTTCATGCGTTGGCCTAAATCTTACCCTTCTGTGGAGAAAATGGTACAAACAGGATTATTCTACACTGGAGATGGTGATGCAACTACGTGTATCAGCTGTGGCGTTACACTGGATCACTGGTCACCTCAAGATGATCCGCAAGAAGAACACAAGAAAGGTTCACCATTTTGTAAACTTGTTAAATAAGTGTAAAATAAATAGTATTTATGTGTAATATATTTCGTTATTATTTTCACTTTTGTTATACACCTCATGATGAATACATTAAGCGTAAGAGCAGGTATAGCAAGAGAATTGCATAAACAAGCACGTAGGAATTTTCATACTCGTCATGTTGAACTTAAGGGTATTAATGATCTGTATCAAGCTGATTTGGTGGAAATGATTCCATTTCAAAAACAAAATAAGGGTTTTTTAAAATATATAATGACAATCATTAATTGTTTCAGTAAATTTGCGATTGCTATATACCGTTGAAGTCTAAAATGGGAATTGAAATTGAGAAAGCTCTAAAACCAATATTATTAAAATATCCTATGAAACATTTTCAGACTGACCAAGGAACTGAATGGTTCAATTCTAGAGTTAAATCATTGTTAAATAAGTATAACATAAATCATTATCATACATTCTCAGATAAAAAAGCTGTAATCGTTGAAAGGTTTAACCGCACACTGAAAAGTAAAATGTGGAGAGCGTTTAGTGAACAAGGTAGTTACCGCTGGCTCGGTTTATTACCAAAGCTTGTAAACGTATAGGAGTCAAACCTGTTGATGTAACAAATCTAAATGAGAGAGATATTTTATTAAGGATTGTTAAAACCCGTAAAAACCCCTCAGTTTAAAACAAAGATTCAAAGTTGGTGATCCAGTTAGAGTAAGCAAAAAATCTAAAGTGTTTACTAAAGGTTATTTTCCTCAATGGAGCAATGAAATATATACTGTATATAAAGTACAGTTAACGAAACCTATTACATATATATTAAGAGATGATAAAGGAAATGTCATTAAAGGAGGATTCTATCAAGAGGAACTAAGCAAAACCAATTACAAAGACACGTATTTAGTAGAAAAGATTGTTAGGAAAAAAGGTGATAGAGTTTTAGTGCGTTGGTTAGGATTTGATAAATCACATGACAGTTGGATTGATAAAGTAGATCTTCTATAATGAAGTTTGAAAAACAAAAAAATAATTTTTCTGTTATAAATTTAGATATGATAATAAAGGAGAAGAATTCAGAATACAAAAAACATCATGGTAAATTATTACCTAATTCTATAAGATGTATAATTTGCGGTCCTTCCAACTGCGGAAAAACGAACTTAATGTTAAATTTATTATTTTCTCCGCAAGGTCTGTTTTTTGAGAATATTTATATATTATCGAAATCACTGTATCAATCAAAGTATGAGTTTTTGAAATGTGTGTTAAAAAAACTTCCTGAGATTGGATACTTTTCGTTTTCAGACAACGATGAAGTCCCACACCCAAGTGAAGTGAAACCGAATTCCGTAATGATTTTTGATGATGTAGCTTGTGGTAAACAAACTAATATAAAAAATTACTTCTCCATGGGAAGACATAATGATGTTGATACGGTTTATATTTGTCAAACGTACAGTTACATTCCAAAACAGTTGGTACGTGATAATGTTAATTTTATAGTTGTTTTCAAACAAGATGATCGTAACTTGCAACATATCTACCATGATAATGTAAACCCTGACATGAGTTTCGATACATTTAAAACTATTTGCTTTAGGGTATGGGATCAAGGAAACAATAAATTTATTGTTATCGATAGAGAAAGTCAAGTTAATAAAGGACGTTATCGATCAGGATTTGATACGTTTGTAACACTATAAAGGAGGAGGTTACAAATCGTTTTGCATCTCATTTACTCCTTCAGTCGATGTTTGACGATCAAGGAGTAAAGATGGAGAGTGAAGCAACAGAGGACAATCATTGTGAACCAATTGAAAAAATTAACAAAACAAAAGAAGTTATTATCAAAGAAATTACAGAACTTCGAAAAAATATAAAACGAAAACATAGAACACTTAAACGTGACCTTATAGAAACTGAAGATATGTGGAAAAACAAATTAAAACCAATATCAGAACCGTTACAAAAACTAGTTGAGGAGGGTGAACAGCTTCAACAACAACAACAAGAAGTTAAGAAAGAACTTAAGAGGAAAAGTTTAGAAGACCATGAAGAAACACCTGCGAAACGTTACTTACCTCAACATCCTCAAGGAGTTAAGAGAAAGCCTCACCTAAATCTTCCAACTCAACCTGATTATGAGAGTGATTATGAATATGACGATGGTAATAGTGAAGAGCTTCCTTCTGCAAAACGATTAGCAAGTCATGATTCTTATATGGAAACTGAATTAACAAATGATAATAACGATATTGAAATGAATACACCACCGCCGCCAAAGCAATTTGACGAGGAAATGGTATACGAGTCAACAAGTGGACAGGAATTATTAAAAACACCCCAAGGAAAAAAAACTTGCAAAGGAATTTGTAGAACGTGAGTTTAAGGGGAAAATTGCTAGAGATTATTTTCTAAAACTTATACAAGGAGGTAAAACTCTAGACCATAATTATGGTATTCGAATCGATGGTGATTATTGGATGATAGGAGACAAACGAATAGATATTCATGTTGATGATATTTTAATAGATGGAAAAAGGTATAAAGGTACACCCGGTCTTTATGAATTAATAGTTATGAACATTCCAAACGATTATATTTATACTGAAGAGGATTTAAATGCATATGCTGACATGTTGAGAGAAACTAACGTTTATAGAGTGAATTATTCAGCAACAGGAAAAATCAGATCTAACAGAGGAAGTAAATATAAAAATATAATTGCTCCTCTGATTAATCGTGTACCAACACTTGAAGACCATCACATGTCAACATATTCTGATTTGGTAAATAAAGAAGCTACCGGGAGCGGAATTAATTTAACAAACACCGCACCTAATTATGTTTATTTTAACGATCCAAATGAACTTGTAGATCGATTGAGGTTATTATTAGCATCTCAACAAGCAGGGAACACAGGTCATTCAAATGAAATCAACTCAATCATTGAAGAACTACTTGAATTAGAACCTGTATTGTCAAAAAACGTTGTAGTGAAAAAATAAATAAATATTGTTATCAAGTTGAATATTGTTCATTTTATTTCTATTCCTCACATGATATACATGTATCATGAGTGTTGATAAATTTGGTCACCATTCACGATCGACTAAGGTTCTTAGAGGTCCAAAAGGAGAAGGGTTCGAACTTACTATCGAAGGCAATTATGATATGCAAAATAAGAAACTGTGTAATGTCAGAGAACCAACCGACAAGAACGATGTTGTAAATTTAAACTATATAAAAAACAATAGTCTGTTAAGGACCAAAGATGGGAGTTTGTTTAATGCAAAAAATCTAAAAATATCAAATGTTGGAAAACCTTCAAATTTACAAGATGTAGTTAACGTGCAATATTTAAAAGATTCCATCGAAGACTGTTTAAGGATTGAAAATGGAAAGTTTGATGCAAAAAATAAAGTTATATGCAGTGCTAGTGAACCGGTTGAGGAGTATGACATTGTAAATTTAAAATACTTCAATAAACATGCTGTTAATGTACAATATTTAAGAGATAACACATTAATACTTAATAAAACGACTAAAGAACTTGATGCAAAGAGTGCTACCATATCAAATCTGTCCAAACCTAAGTCTCTGTACGACGCTGTGAACCAATTACATTTTCTAGAAAATATTGCCGACATAACCTACGCAATTTATTATCAAATTCACAAAAGGAGTAAGAAAAGATGACTAAATCCGAATGGTTAAATAAAGTTATAAAATATAAAAACGTAAATTGGTTTGATCTTTTTTCAGTTAAAGTAGAGTCCCCAGTAAGTGAAGACGTCTCTTAGATGTATTTAAGCAATGGCTGCGCGAAAAAACCGCTTCAGTCGTTATTGTGGCTCTGGACTGTTAAGGGGGGTAGTACACCTTTCCGCTTTAATTTACAAATTTATTTCTTGTGCAACTACTGATATACCTACACATATGAGATTTTGTGGGTTAAGTTAGATATATACTTCAGTTTATTTTAAAATTATTTTTAATAAAAATATTTTATTCTATTACTGAGTTATAAATTTTTTTGTTTTTTTTACGTAGTTTACTTATTAACATATTTTTAACGCTCAAATTAAAGTTTCATACATAAATTTGGTATCATTCTGTTTCTTAGACCTAGGGCTATGGCATGAACTAAGGATATTGGTCTAATGTTAAAATAAATAATAAAAAAATATAAATTACAAAATAAACATAATTTATTTAAAAAACATTTATTTACCTTAATAAATTGAGTTATATTGAATCATTTCTGGTAATCCTAGTTCATGCTATAGCTAATGATGTTATAAACATCCCCTGAAAATTTGGTAAGGATATCTTGAATACTTTTTGAGAAATCATGTAAATAGTAGGCAAAAAAGTAACTTTCGGAAAACCACCGTTAAAGTTAAACTATTAAAAATGATGTTTTATCTTTTATTAAAAAGACCCTGCTGCATATGTTACACCTTCTACTTCTTAAAATCTCCTTTGCTGGTCTAGTCTCAATCTCCTTCTGGCTCTTCTGGCTTCCAAACTTTGATTTTCAACTTTATTTAGCAATGACGCGCACACGGATCTCATCAAAATTTCTCAACAAATCTTCACAGAAAGTCCCCGGAGTCATGGATAAATGAGTAAGAACATTTAACCTACCTAAATGCCCTTAATTATAAATCAAAGATGCTTCATGTGCTGCAATATTTAAAACTGTTCTTCCAGCAAAACCTTTTTTAGGGCAGATGTTCCAAAGCACATTGTTGTATGACTCGTTAGCGTTTTGGGTCTTTCCTTTTAAACATCTTCTTAAAAGTTCAAGCTTTGTCAGATCTACGAATATTGGTTTAATGGAATCCATTGTAGGGTATGGTATTGTATATTTATGTTTAAAAGTTGTTATTGAGTCATTAGATATAACCTGCTGGTACTTGCACCAAGATTCTGGGCCAGTCGGATAAAAATGGTAAAGTGGTTTCTCATCCGAACTGGTCTTGTGGTTCCATACTGCCCAAGCATCTTTTCCCATTGATACCAAGTCATTGGGATTGGCTCTAATAGCATTACCAAAGTACACACCTAGATGGTCAATCACAGGGTCTGTCAATCTATTTTCGATTACTTGACACTGAAAATGTAAATGTTGACACTAATCTTCACTCAAGTAATGTAAACAAACAATACATTGAACCAAAGCCATAAGCCTGTAAAATAGAAATAAGAAAACAAATCACAGATTGTAAAGCAAAACACTACCTACTATCAATGAATACTGTATGAAAACGAAATCTAAAAACAAGAGGAGTGTACAAGATTTGGATTTTGTACAAAAAGCTTCATGTATTGATTTCGTTTTTTTGTCATAGTTCAGCTAAAAATCAAGATATCATCATATTTTTTTTACTTTATTGATCGGAACAAACTAGTAAACAATTATAATGAAAAAAATAAATAATGAAATTTTTGACATTTAACGGTGTACTACCCCCCTTAAGTACAATTGGAAAAACTGCAAGTACTATTATAAATCGAGGGATTGACATTTTACCTTTTGAATTACATTTACCTGGAGGTTATCAGTACTGCGGTCCTGGTACAGATTTACAAAAGAGATTAACCCTCTCCCGGTCACATTAATTTCAGGCGCTCATGGCAGAACGAGACCTATTAATTCGCGGCGGCGCGTTACGGTGAGCGCTCAGCGGCCTATAAAATATTCTACGACATCAGAACCAACAGGCAAAGTGTGAGATGGCCCAAAATCACTGTAAAATAAATTTGGTTCTGTGTAAGTTATTGTGCGAGACCAGGGAGGGGGCATACGGCCGCATGTTCGTCGGCGACAACTATTCGTCGGCTCGCCTGGCTCAAGGTCAGCAACATCGTTTGACTCACCCGCACTCTCCGAATCACTTTGTTCAGTCAGTAATATATTATCGTCAACATCATTCAAATGACCAACACTTGATGCATCACTAATATCACTATTACTACACACCTCCCGATCAATCTCACTGTTGCGAAGCGAACACCTAAAATCAGCCATATTTACCACTCAACTACTGCCAAAATAATAGATAATAATTCGTTGTAATGGTTTCAATACTAAGAAGTAGGACTCCGTATAGGCTAGAAACTGTAATAGTTCAAATTAATGCCGATGGGAGGCAGCACCAGACGGACACAGTTGGTAATGTAGATCGTGGCGATTCGTGGCGTTTGACCTTCAGTGGCTCGGAACAGTGCGTGGCGATTCATGGCTTGTGACCGGGAGAGGGTTAAGTAGAAACGATCCAGGGATTAACGGTTTAGACGCAGCTTGTAAGGAACATGATATAGCGTACTTAAAATATCAAGATAATAATCACAGAGCATACGCTGACAGAATCTTAGCTGAAAAGGCTTGGAATAGATTTAAAGCATCAGATTCAAGTGTAGGTGAAAAAGCCGCAGCGTGGGCAGTTACAAATATTATGAAAGCGAAATCTAAATTAAGTGGTGGATCAATAAGGAAGAAGAAGAAGAAAGCAGTACAGAAGAAGAAACAGATGAAAACAAATAAAAATATAAAAAATAGTAAGAAAACAAAGACGAACAAGAACAAAACAAAGCAAATTAAAAAAACCTTAAAGGGAAAGGGGTTATATTTAAAACCGTATTCTGGATCAGGATTAAAAAAAAAAAAAAAAAAAAAAAAAAAAAAAAAAAAAAAAAAAAAAAAAAAATAGATGAGCTTCCTAATAAACCGCTATCACAGTTCGACATTTTAAAATGTGCTAAGCTTCTAAAGTTATCATACTTTAGAGGAGTATTTATGAGAGACCTGTTACCGCCTAAAATTAACAATAATGAATCTGCAGTTGTTAATTTAGATAGTATAAATGGAAAAGGTACAGATGAAATAATTAGTCTGGGCGCGCGGCCGGTCGGTGGTAGGCTATGGCGCGGGGGGAAGAGGGGTGTGTGAATCGGTCATTCCTGAAAACATCACGCCCGCGCCACGGTGGCGGACTTCAAGGTCGGGCCAGCCGGAAGGGCTTGGCTGACTTGTGACTCATCTTTCCCTCCAGCAAACCTTCCCTCCAAACAATATAATACCAGTGTGACATCTGTTGTCATAGAGTGAGCATCGTTAAACTTCAGTATTAACAGTGAGTTGTTCTAAGCCGTGTGTATTTACTGTGTGCAGTTAACTGTGAATAATTATTACGTTCAGTGTTTTTGTATTGTGTTATTTTGTTTTAGTAAGAAGCTTATTTCATAAGCAATATGTGTGACCGCGTGAAATCAAAACTGAAGGGTAGAGTTTTGCACAGTCAAAGTCGTGAAATTGTCAGTAATGTATATACATTCATGAAAAAGGAGGCTGATGAAAAAACTTTAAGTATACCCTTGGCAAAGGCCCGTGTCCGAACAGCAGTAGCTACAGGCGTCTCAGAACGTGAAATCTCAAGAATTAATAAAGAGCTTAAAAATTTAACCGTTAATAATGACAATGGTGAAAGTAGCTTTCTCACCCCAAACAAATTGAAAAGGAATCGTAAAAAGCCTATTACAGGATTGGATGACTTTGACAAAGCTCTGATAAGGCGAGTTGTGTACGAGTTCCATCTTCTAAAAAACAAGCTACCAACTGTATCTTTGTTACATGAAGAATTGAAACAGCGGATCGACTTTAAAGGATCAAAATCAAGCCTCAACAACATTCTTAAAGAACTTGGTTTTCGATGGAGAAGGACACAAAATAACCGCAAGCTTTTGATCGAGACTAATGAAATAAGAGAAAAAAGAATTTCGTATTTAAGAGCACTCAAACGTTATAGAGATGAAGGACGTCCGATTATATACTTAGACAAGTCTTATATACTGACAAGTCATGTGTCAAGTTCATCGTGGTCTGACGAATCAACTAAAGGAATGCGTGTTCCCATTTCGAAAGGGGAACGGTTGATCATGATACACGCAGGAAGTGAAGCTGGTTTTGTTCCCAATGCATTGACAATGTGGAAGGCATCGAGTCATTCGGGTGATTTACCACGATAACGTGAATACGGAATCAATGATGAAATGGATGAGAGAAAAACTTCTGCCTAACATACCACCAAGATCAGTTATTGTTCTTGATAACGCCCCCTATCACAATGTACAAAAAGACAAAGCACCTACTTCAAAAAGTAAGAAACAATTGATGAAAGATTGGCTTTCCAAACATCAAATACCTTTTTCGGATGATTTGCTAGTCCCGGAGCTGTACAAGGTTATTCTCCTAAATAAACCGAGATTTGTTAGGTATGAGCTTGATGAACTAGTGACCAGCAGTGGAGGACATGTTGTACTTCGGCTCCCACCATACCACCCGGACTTAAACCCTATTGAACTCATTTGGGCTGAAGTGAAAAACTACGTAGCCAGTAGAAATATTCAGTGCAGTTTTTCAAGTATTAAGTCTTTAGCGGAAGAAAAGTTTTCACTTATAGGTGCAGAGGAATGGGCCAGAAAGTGCGAACACGTGAAAAAAATTGAAAATGATTATGCTTCAGCTGAGCCCCAAATCGACAATCTCGTGGAATCAATGATCATTTCACTCGGCAGCAGTGACAGTGAAAGCAGTGAAAACGCGCCAGATGACTTGAGCGGCATTGAAGACTTGGGTGATTTGAGCGGCATTGAAGATTTGGATTGAAGCGTATGTATTAACTTTGTACATATTTTATTATTATTTATTAACATGTTTTAAATTACTTCTGTCATTAAAAAACTGTGGAGAATGTTGAATACAACACTGTTCTGTTCTATTCTATTATGTAAGGATCTAGCTTTATATTTAAGCCATTTAAAGACAGTTTAAGATTTAAAATGTTAAAACTGAACTTTTATCCTTATTTTATCCTAGAAAATATATTAGGTGAGGTTTATAGGTAAGCCAAAATGTCATTGCTTTCACGCTAAAAGAACTGAAGACCGTACTGAGACTGGGAGAAGCTCGCGCGCCGAGTGTTTATAAATATTAAGATAACGCTTAATTTCCCCCGGAATGAGGGGTCGTAGAAAAAAGTTTTTTAGACAAAAAATGCAGTTTAATCGATTTTCTAAAACTTTTCCACGGGAAGTTTGATACTGACAGAATAATAAAAAACTTTCTCGCAGAGCGAAAATTTCATGTCATAAAATTAACCAAACTAAAACTGTACTTGGTTTTTACTAATTTAGACATTATTATTTTAGAATTGACATTTTTTATACGTATTGGTTGGAAAGACAAGAATGTGTTCTTTAATTTGATATAACTTTTATTACGATAAAGTAATGGCAAAATGCTCATTTCATGTGTTAAATGGAATGAGTTTTGTGAAACGTTGCGCGTGACAGCGAAATAGAACCTCGAGCGAGCCGAACCTTAGTTGAACGGCTAGTAGTGCCAGAGCCGCGAGCCCAGACTAATTATTTCATCTGTACACATTGGGTATGTTATGTGAAACGTGGATATAACGTAGAATACTTTGACAGTTTTGGTAATTTAAGACCACCGACCGAGTTAGAGGATTATTTTAACAGTGGACCCCATCACGTCACAATCAAATACAATTACTTTCCGAGGCAGAAGGAAAATACTTTTAACTGTGGTCATTTGTGTTTAGACTTTTTGTTCGTGAAGAAATGATTTGTGTTACAGGAAGATCGTCTGATCTCAAGTGTACGTTATTTCCTCCTTTAGATTTATCAAGATCTAATGACTGGGAAATGGGTTTTTTGGATTTAATGACTTACAATTCAATTCCCAATATTGAAGAAAATATCAATAACATACTTTACATCGGCTCCAATACAATATCTCTTCCAACAGGATCTTATGAAATAGAAGACATTCATACGTATATTAACAATAAATTGAAAGAAATAGATCCAACTACAACATTCAAGTTAAAAGCAAACAACAATATACTTAAAAGTGAAATATGGTGTTCTAAGAAAATAGACGTTTCGAAACCTCACAATTTAGGTTCGTTACTTGGGTTTATAGATAAAGATATCAAGATATTGGATGCAAATAAATGGCACGTATCATCAAGTCAAGTGATCATTAACAAAGTTGATATCATACGAATCACTTGTAATATTGTAGGAGGTTCATATAGAGACGGAATCGAAGGACACGTATTACATGAATTTTATCCAGTGGTTGGACCTGGATTTAAAATTGTTGAAAGACCTGAATCAGTACAATATCTTCCAATTTACAAACAAAATAATTTATCAGAATTTAATATAAAACTAGAAGATCATAACGGAGATTTAATTAATTTCAGAGGTGAAAACATTAATTTACGCGTTCACATTAGAGAGAAAGCAGGAAAATAACTATGGGCTTGGTGTTTAACTCAACCTCTGCATCATCTAAAAAAAAGTTAGTTAAAACCTTTCATACTACACCAAATTTCAGTATTCCTCTAACAGTGAAGCCGTTAACATTGAGGAACCGCATATTTCTTAACTCACTAGGAATATTTAAATCACCTTTATCATCATGAACGGGATACTGGATATTGGTGAAAATGTAAATTTTGATGATTCAGTAATTAATATTGAATGGCATTCTCACAATCCATACTCTTCGAATTCATTAAAGAATAGTGACGAAATTAGAATACCAGTTCACCAACAAGATGTATACACATTACCAAGTCGAAGTTTCCTTCTGATTGAGGGAAAAATTATAAAGGCTGCAGACAATTCTGATGATATAACTACAGAGTTGGTAAATAATGCTATGTCATTTTTGTTTGATGAAATACGATATGAACTGTGTGGTACAGAAATTGATAGAGTTAAAAATGTTGGTATTACGACTACAATGAAAAATATACTTACATCTCGCCCAAGTGATGTCAACTGGATGGAAAATGCTGGTTGGAAAATTACATCAGTAGAAAATTTAAGTGATAAAACTAACTTTTCTTTTTGTGTACCACTTAAATTGCTTCTTGGATTTGTAGAAGATTATAATCATATTTTATTAAATGTTAAACAGGAATTGGTACTTTTGAGGGCATCAAGTGATAAGAATGCTATCATTCAGAGTGGAGCTTCTTTACATGATTTTAAAATAAATTTGACAAAAGTTATTTGGAAAGTACCTTACGTACAAGTTGAAGACAATATAAAATTCTCTCTTTTAAAAGTTGTAGATAAAGATCAACCCATTTCTATTCCTTTTAGAAGATGGCAATTAAACGAATATCCATCTTTACCAGCCTCGCAGTTTCAAACATGGACAGTTAAAACTAGTTCAGTTATGGAAAAGCCACGCTACGTCATACTAGGTTTTCAAACAAATCGTAAAGACAATGCTGCTAAAAATGCATCTCATTTTGATTTTTGTAGTTTGGAAAATGTTAAATTGTACCTCAACAGCAAATACTATCCTTATGATAACTTGAATGGGAATAAATCACTAATGTATGACTTGTATACAAGATTTCAATCTTCTTATTATTCAGGATGTGATGATCAACCTTGTCTCGATAAAAAAACATTTTTAGCTAAAACTCCTTTATTTGTTATAGACTGTTCTAAACAATTAGAAACACTAAAGACTGGATCACTTGATATACGTCTAGAAATTCAAACTTCTGCTGAAGTACCTGCTAATACAGCTGCATATTGTTTGATAATTCATGATGCTTTGGTTCAATATTTACCATTGTCTGGAATTGTAAAGAAAATTATGTAATTCAAAAATCAAATATAATAAACAAAATGTTATTTAAAATGTTTTGTCTCTTTACTTTCCTTGGTACTCTTAAATTAGAATAGGAAAAAAAATAACACATAATTATTAGTATACAATCAGTTTTATTTACAATATTTACATAACAACAAGTGAATGTATATTGTTAACATCATTTTAGTTGGTAATGTCCATAAGCAATTGTATTGATGCCATCTTCACAAACACTCCTTTTGTCATCATCATAATTTAATGCCAATTTGTTTACTGATAATGTTTTGATATTATGTTTTTTTGATTGAAATAATGTTACATCACATCTTAAATTGACTTTATTATTCAAACAGTTCAGGAAATCATTAAAGTGAATTTTTTATCTACAACTGATTTTGTTATACCTTTGGCTTTTTTCAATCTATGACCCTGACTTGTTGTAAGATATTCATTATTCATAGTTGTATATGTGTACAATTTAGGTTTCAAACCTATAAATTCTAAAATAGGAATACTTACACATTCATCTTTGAATTTTCCTAGAGTTTTCTTGTTTGTCTCGTCATAACATTTATGATCTTTAGGGTAGTCGGACAAATCAAGAAAGCACTTTAAGTTTGGGTTGAGGAAATCCTCATACACATCAGGAGTGAATATTTCATAAAAAAAGGAATCTGTATCTAAATAAAGTACGTTAACAATCTTATTGGAATAAAAAGGTTTAACTACATTATAGTGAAAATCATACATATGCAATTTAGATAATTCAAGAACAGTAAAACCTATATAGATTGGTTTATTAAAATACAATTTATCCTTTACCATTTCAATGGCTGAAATATTCTCACCATAGACAATTCTGTTCTTGAACCCAGGTTTAGAAACAATTTTTTTCTACTTTTCTGGAATCAGTTACCAGTTCAAGATTAGTACGTTTTCTTATATTTTCAATTGTTTTTCCAAACATAGCATTGTTAAGAAGCTTATAAAATTCTTTCTCAAAGCTATTGTTTGCTTCTTTTCGTTTTTTAGTATTGAAATCTATATAAGGTTTCAACCAAGTGCTTTGATTAAATTTCAATACTCTACGGATTTTCTTTAGTTTTAATCCATGATTCAAAGCTTGCTTTAAAACTAAATAGTGACAAACGTATTTCTTTTTGTGTTGTAAAGTAGTTAGGAGTTTGATTTGCTTTGATCGTGGAGGACATTTGTTTTCTAACAAGAACGGTAAGTCATTGTGTTTGTCATGTAAACGATGAGGATATTTTACATCACACTCAATTATGTAACCAACATCCCCATTATCAGGTACAGACAAAACATCAAATGTCTTAATTTGTTTTTTGGTTAACCATTTAAAAGAATCTTTTGGTATAGGTTTTGACATTGCGTATCCATATAAGTTGTTTGCATCTATATATATTAAAAATGAACTGTCTTTTCCAGGATCAAAGGCGTTACCCATGTAACTATTCTAAGATTTTGCATAGCGTTTTACACACTGTGTAATACCACCTCTTATACCTTTCTCAATGAAAAGATATTGATTATAGTCTTCAATAAGTTCAAGTTTTACGTTTGTAAATTTTAACATAGCATCAAAAGTAAGACTAGGTAAGGTTAAGTAATGAGCAGGATCCAAATCGTAGTTTGATTGACATACTAATCTAAAGTTTTGAAATACATCACACAAAAGTAATACATCAGTTTTAAGGTAAAGATCACTATATTCACCTAGTGTTTTACATTGAAAACTATTCCAAACCTTTTTAGCATGTTCATAATCTGATTCACTGATGTCATAGTGTTATAGAAACATTCCTTGCTTGGCAACTGAGTTAAATCAAGTTTTTCCCAAGCATCTGTAAACTCATATGGATAAACACCCTTTCTAGTAACTAATGACAAGCCTTCGTTGTTAAAAAACATCTTTGTATGATTAAATTGGTCTAAGCTTAAATTTTGTACAAGCGAACTTAAACTACTTCCCATAAATCTAAAGCTATCAACAAATCTTAATTTAATTCCACTTTCTGTATGCTTAACAAATGAAATGTATTTTTCTTTGCTATTCGGAATTACTTCAACTTTTCTTTCATCACAACCTAGATTTTTTATTATAAAATGATTATCGTAATTTGAACTTCCGTGAATTACTACAGGAAGAAACTTTTGATTTTGTCGCTTTAAGTTACAAGCATAACACAAAACTGATCTAAAACGTCCTGACAAATGACAGTGATCTTTACAAGGTTGGTTGAAAGTTTCAGTAAACTCCGAATTGCAGCATTCACAATGAGTGGTTGACTTAACTCTTTCTTTTTCTTCCTGAGTAAGAGGTAGCATTGATTTGTTTACATCTAATAAATCACCAATTAGGTTTGCCATGCTTACTATATATTCTACAAATTTAGCCGAGGCATTAGGTCCTCTATACAAATATGGTTCATTCGGTAAGCTATTTAATATTTCATCAGGTAGACTGTCTTTATCGTAAGCAAAATACACACAAAAGCTCATTGGCTCGTGAATAGATTTTACAGTTACATGTTGAGACAACTTTTCTTCAGCTAAAGGCTTTTTTAGAATAGATTCAAAATCGCAATAAGCTACAATAGGTACTGGGTATTTGTAATGAAAATTTGAAAAAGATAAAAACAACGGTTCGTCCGAATCATCACTGTCAACAGGCATAATAACTTTAATAGGTTTATGTGAAATACAATCTTTTATATGATTCTTTAACTGTGTTTTAGAATTAGATCCCTGAAAGTGTTTAAAACATCTCTTACAGAAAGAAGCTTGTGTTTCATGACTAGTTATCTGAGACCTAACTAATCTAGAAAAATTAGTTATACAGTAATGACTTATACCTATATTGTTTGTGAAGAGAAGCAGATCGAAATGTTCCTTAAGCTCCTTGTCACATACCTTCAATGGATAAACATCCTCACTTTCGTTGAAACTATAAACATTAACACTTACATTGGGATTATTCTTTTCAAATTTTTTTACTTGGTTAAGTGGTGTGGGAAAACTTATTCCTTCAAAATTGAATTTATTCTGTAAGTTGAGATATCGGTTATTTACACGTTCTCGGTGAGAACCTTTTACATATCGAGAAATGATGGCCCACTTAAAACACTGATTATCATGTAAATTTTTTGGATTTATTACTGCTTTTTTATTTTCAATGATTTGAGGTGGTGGAATATACGTACTACCTCTGAGATGTCTGTACGTACTAAATCTTACGAGAATACCATCTATTTTATACAGTGTCCAACCACTTCCTATGTCAAGATACTCGCTTTCTTCTCGAGAAATCTTTCTGTACATTCTTTTAACTATTGAATCAATTGAAGAGTCATACAAAATCTTTTTATCCTTAGTCTTAAAGGCTCTTGCCTGAGTTTCTTCACTAAGTGGTTTAATATACGTACATTCAAACACAAGAATAAATTTCACTGCACCATTAACACTTAACTGTTGATTTACCAATTCTATAAGTTTTACTTTATGTGATTCTAAAAACAAAGCAATGTCTTTTACCTCATCGCATCCGTTTTTGAGGTAATAAGTTTTCAAAATTCCTCTAAAAGCACTCTTAAGTTCTACAAAAACGTTACCACTGTGACAAGCTTCAAGACGTTGCTTTTTTCTGCTACTTTCACGGTGAAAATCAATTTCCATTGACTCATCTCTTGAAGTGCTTGACAAAGGTCTTTTAGACATTTTTGTGATGAGGATATAAGCAGGCTAGGTTACTGAAGGTCACGAACAAATAAATCTGAAAGTGAGGAATATTTATTAAAAAAAAAGAAAATCAATACATAAAGTTACAACCTCGAACTTAATCTGCTTCTCTAAAACAAACTAAAAGGAGTGTTTTTGAATAGAAGTAACTAAAATTGTGGTAAGTCATACAACCTCGAACTAAAATTCTTATTCTAAATTATACTACATTATTTCTAAACCCAAATAGACATGTCTAGTTTTCTGGAATCAGTTACCAAATCTCAGCTATAATCTACTTTTATTTCCTTTTTCCTAAATTTTGTGGTTTGTAAACCGTTTTTTTAATGTTGCTTATTGATTTTAATTTTTTACCATAAACACATAATAATTTATTTAGTGTGTCTAAAGCAGAACTATCATCTTCATTTTCGGTATTCAAAAGAAACACTCCTTTTTTCGAAACCTTCTGCCAAAAGTCCTTAGGACTCTTGCAACTTTTTAAATCTTTAGTTGATGTAATTTCTATTTTGATTAAGTGGGAGCCTTGTTCGCCAGGGGTTACAATTTTATGTCGTTTACTGTTCTTCAAGAACTGTAGTTCTTGACTAATGTATGTTGTATTACTTCTCCTATCAATTTCAAAAAGCGAACTGAAATCATCATCATCAAATTCGCTAGGTGAGTCCGATGAAGATGAGGAACTAGAAGAAGAGGATGAAGAGATTGAACTCAATCTAGATTTTTTAAGCTTTTTAACATTTTTTTTCCTTCTTAGCTGTTTTCGAGTTTCCTCTCTTATTAGAGATCTTTTCTTCTTCCTCTGTAGAAGGGCCTGAAAGAATCAAGTTTATGCTATGGATTACAGTATTTACAACTTCAGTCGCATATTTTTTTCCTTTTAGAGGTTTCTTACTTAATAATGGTTTTAAAATGGCTATTATTTCCTCGTATGGTCTTATTTGTGCAGCCAGTAGAGGAAGCTTTTCCTGACTTAAGTCGATTGAGTCGGTATGAACATGAATATGAAAGACATTCATCAGTTGACTTAGATCGAATACCAAAGCCATTGCATAGAAATTGTTTTTTAATATTTCACATTTCATAAGCCCGTAGATCGTCTTCTCCCACATTTCTAAGGAACTCAAACCAATTGCATATAAATTTGGAATTAATATTACCAAACTGATGAATTCACCTCCACTTTTAGATGTAGATTTCTTTGTATTCTGGTCTACGGCTTCGGAAATCTGCGATTCGTTATCGGATTCCACCATTGGTTGCTCAACGATTTGCTCCATTTTTCTATACTAAAAAGAAAAATAGAATTAGTTCATCTGTTAAACTTTTAAAAATTTTGATTAGAAAACTAAAATTGTGTTAGAATAATATATTTTTATAAAGTATACATGATTTTAAAATGATTGTTACTGTAAACCGCTAGACCCAAACCCATTTGATCCCCTCACAGTCTCTCCTACGTTTGCAATCTCATATAAGTCTGGATATAATACTACTTCACAAATAAGCTGTGCTATTCTATCTCCTTTTTTAATAACAAAGTCTTTATTAGAGTGGTTAAATAGAAGAACACACACATTTCCTGTATAGTCTCTGTCAACTACACCTGCTCCAACATCAATAAAATTATGAAGAGCTAACCCAGACCTAGGTGCTATTCTACCATAACAATTATCAGGTAATTTAATTGCTAAATCTGTCTTAACTAATTGTCTCTCAAATTTCGGTACTATATAATCATATGCACTTCTTAAGTCAAAGCCTGCAGCTGAAGGTGAACTCCGTTGTGGAGGAAATGCATTTTCAGTTAGACGTTGGAACCCTAATTTTAACTGCTCCACTGAAAAAAAAAAATATATATATATATATATCTAAATTAAACAACGTATTATTTCAAGTAAAATTACGATTTTATATAATTTATACTTCATATTTCTTTCTGGATTGCACAGCAGAGAACTTAAGTACACACCGTGAGGTTTACGTTCTCAGATCCATTACACTAGGTGGACACTAAACATTTTTAAAAACGTGATAGAGAGCTTGTGTTAATACTGCAAGGTTTCCATTTTCTATCACACTGTTCTAAAAAATTTAATATATGTACAGAGAGCTAACAATTTTCAAACTTTAAAAATTAAAAGTGCAATAGAAAACTTGTGTTAACACCGCAAGGTTTCCATTTTCTATCACACTGTTCTAAAATTATAATAAAAGAGTACTTACTTTGTTGACAGATGAAACTGAGCAATGAAGTTGAAGAATTGAACTTATTCAGCTCTGAAAAGCGGAACGTTATATACCCAACTAGCATTGACGTATACGGTCAGAGGTGACCACGAGCACGGTTAAAGGTGACCACGTGTTGATATTTTCATCATTCTCGACTTTATACTTGCTGTTTTAAGCAAACAAACAAAGTAGATAAAGAACTAATTGGATTTGCGTTAGAAGTAGTATCGGAGTTATCAGGTCACCGATAATTTTATTAAATTTAAGTCTATTGCAGTCGGATAAATCTGTTCTAAAATGTAAACTTCTTTTAAAATATATTTTATTATTATCATGAAGCGACTCTTCATAATAATTAATTCGCATAACTATATATATATATATATATATATATACATATGAGGATAAATCGCTGCTATACCGGCCAATGATAGAGTTCATTTGGGGTATAAAAAAGAGTTTAATACAAAGTGTATTAAATCATTCTCGAATTTCGAGATCATCCTCTCTCCGAGATGAGTTAGAAACTCCATATCATATTGGTACAATTATTTTCAATAGTTGATTAAGAACGCACATTCCGAAATGAATTGTAAAATTGATAATAGTGATTTTCCTCAGTTTTTAAATTTTTAAAAATGATAATTAAATATATTACAGTAGCAGACAACGATTACAATAGTTTGTTAAGAAAATGTGTTCCGAAGTGAACAGTAAATTTAAAATATATGTTTATCACTATTTTGATACAAGAAAATACTGAAAAGTGCACTGTATATTTAGAATCAGAGTTACTCTTTACATCAAGTACCATACAATTATTTCAATGGACTTCATTTTTAAAACACTGAGGAAATCACTATTATCAATTTTACAATTCGATTCGGAATGCGCGTTCTTAAATCCACTCGGTTGTTGTCGTCTTTCCCGGTGGGACATGATGATGTTTTCATTTTTTTTCTCCACACTGTTAAAACTTCAATTTTTCTTCAGAAAATGTAAGTCTAAAACAATAATATCGACGTCCGTGAACCTGAGGTCAGTAGACCGCGATACGAAACGTAAACAATAGTGGCGCGTGCTAATCTCCGATAAGACGCATCAAAATGCTTTTTAATTGAGCTCAAGGTTATCTGGCGCCTGCCAAACCGGAAAAAGTCGAAGGTTATCTTTGATAAGCCTTATCTAATTGATTTTTAATTGGGGTCGGGGTTATCTAGCGCGTGTTTATCATAGGAATGCGGAAAAGGTCAGAGGTTATCACTGATAAGGACCCCCCGCAGAGAGATAACATTCTGTCCTAGAACCTACAATTTACTACTACTAAGGGGCCCCGACAAAGGAATCCCTTTTCGCCGTTCTTGGCAAAACCAAACCCAAAGAGCTTCGTCAACGAGTTCTAACTTAGGTTTTTTTAACATTTTCCGATTTTTAAGAGCATCTTCCGTTTCAACGGTCATAGAATAGGTTTCGATGTCTTTACGGTATTTTCTCCAGTCTTTAACTGTTGTCACGCCGACCCCTAGCTCTGCGGCTAATTTTACTAGTGACTCACCACGGTCCAATCGTTGGAGCACGTCAAGTTTTTGTTTAAGGGTAACGCACACACGCTTACGTTTTTGAGTAGCCATAGCTAACGTTCACTAATCGCACAACACAGTTTTTTACACAATCACAAACCAAAGATTGTACAACAATCACGAAAACAAAACAGTCAAGTAGAGGAACGTTTACGTCGACAATCAGAACGCAACTGGCCGTTTAACAGAGAAACAATGCACAGCGCTGATGAGTCATGTTTCACGTTGAGACTTGTCGACTATAGGCAGCCTTTGTTTGGTCGGGCACATGGTCGGATATCCCGAGGAGTCGGATATCCCGATGTCGGATATGAGGGGTTCTACTGTAGTTTTAAAATTATAAATAGTAAGTTTGTGAAAAACTAAAACCGTCACACAGAAAACACACTGGGGTGCAGCACACTCCAAGCAACGTTTTGCTCAGACTTGCAGCTTTTTCATTGAAAAAAGTTGTTGGTTTCCATTTTCACAACTTCAATTTTACCCTTACAGGCATTTCCAACTGCAGTTGAAAAATCTTCAAAATCAAAGGTCTTCTTTTGTGCCATAAGTGATTGTTCTTCTTGGTGGTGAACACTATCGGCACTCATGAAAGAGTGCCCTGGTTCGAAGTAGTACACTTCAATTTCTGATACAGCGAACTCCGTAGAATTAACTACTTTTACAAAAAAACTAAATAGGCATCAGCTTTTATTCTGTGCACTGCAGTTATCTAGCCACAGAACTATTTTTTTTAGTATCTCTGTACAATTTGAAAAAGGCATAGAATGCACTTGTTATGTCTTCTTGATTTCTCCCTCTGATTCCACTGTGCCATAAAACAGCAACTGGTTTTGAACCACTTTTTTTACCAGCAGGTGCAAACGTCTGGTTGTACGCTGTTAAGCGAGGGGCAAATATTATGCTTTTAAACATTTCAAGTCTTGGGATCATGATTACTTTTTCAAGGTCACCACTAAAAACCATAACATTATTTGAGTCATTGTTAGAAGAACTTTCTGCAAAAGCTTTGTATAGTTCCCTGCTGGATTTAACTAAAATGTCATGCTTTTTCCAAGATGAGCAGATTTCACAATCATCTTTCAGGTCGTTATTGGAATGACCGTGCAAATTAAAAGTTTCACAAGTATCACATTCTTCATTGCCTAACCTTGTAAATGACTTTTAACATTTAGCCTCTATAGCTCATATGACACACATTTCGTGAACTGTGGGTTTTTCGTTATGAAATCAGCGTGCATGAGATTAATATTAATGTCACTCGGAAGATAGCGTGTATTAGGTGCATGTTCTGTCCTGTAATAGGCAACTGATGAATTAAACGATTCAATATGAGCAATTATCTCCTCGTGAGGGCCTTTATTCACTGCAGGATGCCTACCTCTCATGCTCATTTTTGTGATATTTGCCCCTTTTCAACAGAAAGTGCGGTACTTACAAACTAATCATTTCTTTTGTAAAAACCTAGTGTGGTTAAAAAAATGTTTTACAAACCTCTTGTTATTTCCCCTCTAAATCAGTTAGGAAATATTTTATTGTTTTGCTTCGTCGAAAGACTGTTTGGCCTTCCTCCAGTGATCCATTGCATGTTCTTCTTTTTACAACTTCTCTCTCACATGTATTAAAGATAAAAGCTCTCCTACTATGACAATCTTTCATATCCCAAAACATTTCATTAATATGCTTTCGCTGTTCTTCAGTTATTTTCAAAAAGCATTTCTTTTTACATGTCTCGGGACTACAGGGAGGTTGAAGTTGGTGCTGTGTTTTTAGGTTTTCAATTTTAATTTTCTTTCGTTCGCACACTTCTAAATGTAACATAACCTCAATCAGACACGAACAAAACAGAGCAGTAACTGTAACCAGCTGGAGCTTTGATCTAGACATTTGTACAGTTAAACATTAAACACCACATCTAGAAAAAACTCACTTGCTTGCATAGTAACTCACTTCTAAATGTAACATAACCTCAATCAGACACTAACAAAACAGAGCAGTAACTGTAATCAGCTGGAGCTTTGATCTAGACATTTGTACAGTTAAACATTAACCCTTAAAGTGGCAGTAGCCTGGCACTTTGAAAAATGAGCCAATTTCTTTATAGGATGGTTCTAATTTTGCCAAATATGACTTAAAAAATAATTTCAAAACAATTTTATTTGTTTTTGTGTTTTTTTTTTTTTGTGGGAAATTAATATCCCAGTGAAACATAAGCAACCTGCATTTATCCATGTGTGGTGTATGATTTACTGGGATATATATTTCCCACTTTTTGGATATTAGAGGAATTGAATGAAATAATTTAGTCATATGCATAATATTTTAATAATAACGGCAAATATTAATTATAATATTATTACAAACATTATTACTAAAGATAAAAAAACACTTTGAAACACAATAACGTATTATGGGGCTCGTTTTGTAGCCTGTTTCATCTAGTTTTGGTGGAATGGAGTGAAACAATCCTTGCAGAGAGCAACGTTACAAGTCGGGCAGACTATATTGCTCCTCTTCTCCTTGGCCTTTGTAGAACAATGTGCACACCTCCTATGCTTCTCAATTTTTTGGGGTAGATGTGCACCTACATTTGAGTGCCGAACAGCATTTTGAACAGTCGCTCGTCCTTTTGTACTATTCCTTTTTCTCCCCCATCCTCTTCCTGGAGAAAATCCTTTCCGAATTCTTGAAGAAAAACTTCCAATGAGGCCATTTACAAGAGCAGATCTAAAGTTTAGGTGTGTGATTGTTTTATTCTTTTTTGTTTTACAATCATGTGAGTACATGATATAGCTATTGACTACAGCTGAATCAATAAAATAATAAAGAAGCTTCATCCACCACTTTCTTGATTTCTGAACTATTGAGTAGTTTGACATATGCTGGTCAAAGCAATCAACGCCTCCCATGTACTGTAACAAAAATGCTAGGCATAAAATGATATAGGCCTCAACCTCGTAAAACATTCCTGTCTAAGTATGCAGGCTTACAGTGACAGCTAAATATTAACTTTGCCAAATGTGCTTGGACTAAAGTGGTAATGCCCTTTTGAAAACTATAATTTGCTGAATAGATTGATATATAATACTGTGTTATCTAACCCTTCCAATTGTGTAAGAAAATATTACAAACTCCAGCCAAAAACATAACCTGCAAATCTAGCCTAGTGTCTTGCAACACAATAGTTTTCACTCCAATCATAATACATGAGAAAATGTATACATTATATCATTAAAATAATCCTAATTGATCATAGATATGTTTACTAACCTTCAAAATCGGCAATGTTACATCAGTCATCTATTATCTTGATATAAAAAACAAAGATCCAAGAAGAATCTGTAAGTTAGTTGTCCCAGAGTGCCAGTGGGATAATATTTTTTTTTTTTTTCTCTCTCTTCGGCTTTGGACTGACCATGAAGCCACGAAGTACACTGACTATGTTAATATTAACAGTCTTTTCTAAAACAATGAATTACTTATAATCACAATATTGTGGTTGCCGATCTTATTTGTTTATAATTATTTGATTATTGTGTTAGTGGGTTAACATTTATGTCTACAAGTGTTATGGTTAGTTTCAAAGAAGGATTTGGGAAAATTCTAAGATGGATTTTATTATAGGATAATTTTTGCATAGGTGTTTTGGGTGTCTTCTCGCCTGGGACCTGTCAGGCATTTCTAAACCGAAAGGTAGGCCACGGTTATAAGAACCCTGGGTGATGCAACAATTATGTCTGAGGTGTATATGTTTTTGTGTTGCTAACTTATATTTTTAATTTGAGTAGATTAATGAATTTAATAATTTCGCTGTAAATATCTAGATCGTTTGTACGTAGCACATCAATTAAATTATATGGGCGATTACTGAATTGTTTCTTAATATTGATGAACAGTTGGTCTCTAGCATAACTGTACATTGGGCATCCTAGAATTAAGTGATCTAATGTCTCTTCTACTCCTAATGTACATTTAAGACACAAGGGAGTGAAATATAATTTCATCCAGTGTAGTCGGCTGTTGTTTCTGGCATGACCAAATCTCAGTCTGCATATATTAATTATGTCGTGTCTCTTAATCCTAACATTTCTGAACCATGATTGTTTCGGAGGAATTTGTTCTATGGACTTATACCATATACCTGATGTACTTGCGTTAAAAAGTTCTTTGAATTGGTCTAATACTACATTGCAAGTTATTTTCTTATGGTCTGTTGATGGAATATTAATGTTATCTAAGTTATCTCCATCCAATATAGCCTCCTTTGCTAATTTGTCTGCGTATTCATTCTGCGAAATACCACAGTGTCCTGGAACCCAGTGGATCACAAAATGTTTGCCTTTAGCTAATATTTCATGTAAAAGGCTGAGGATTATGTTATCTGTATCCGGAAAACCTTGATTTGCTTTTTTAATTGCCCTGATCGCTGATTGAGAATCTGTATAAATATCTATACTATTATATGCAGTATTGTTTATATACTCTATTGACTTTATAATTGCGATTAGTTCAGCCGTATAATTCGATACATATTTATTTAACTTAAACTTTACACTGGTATTCAATTCGGGTATGTAGAAGGCAGCGCCTACGCCTTCTTTGGTCTTTGACCCATCAGTGAATATTTTAATACTTTCCTTGTTAGTCTCAAGATGTTGTTTACTTGCATTTGAGGTTAACTTATAATTTTTTAGAAAGTGTTGTTTTAATACTGTCATATTATTTCCCTTTTTACTTATACTATTATTATAATCTACTGAATCAATACACGTGAGGTTTATATGGGTCATAACTAAAGGTTTTTCAAAGTCATTTTGGGTTTTATATTCCAAATTGGTATCAAAATTTGGATTGTATTTGCTTATTCTATCTACCGATTTTATAATTTGTGGAAGCTTTTTATTCCTCCAGTATGTAAAGTTGGAAGTTAACAACTTCAAGTACATTATTTTATAGAAGGTAGGATGATTTTTTCCTGTACAAATCTTGTATATCAATCTATCTGTTAGCATATTTCTTCTCATTTCCAGTGGGGCTATTTTACATTCTGCTTGTAAGGCAATAATTGGCGTGCTTTTCATAGCTCCTATTGCGGTTCTTAAAGCTAGATTCTGAATTAAATCTAATTTACGAAGGTCTTTTTTGGGAGCATTACTATATACAAAACAACAATAATCTAATCTGGACCTTATAAGGCCTTTGTATATCTGTAGGGCCAAATCAGGGTGAATTCCTTTTGTACCACAGGCCATAAATTTAATTATATCAATATCTTTCAAACATAACTTACTAACATTTTCAATATGCGGTCTTAGCGTGAGTTTGTTGTCTATTGTGACTCCCAGAATTTTTAAATTATCCACTACAGGAATAACACATCCTTCCACTAACAGATTTAGATTGCTTACATTTTTCTTTCTCGTGAAAATAATTACTTTACTTTTATTACCATTGAAATGTAGGTGCAATTGGCCAAAATATTTCTCAAGTGAATCAATTGTTCTTTGTACATTAGTTTGCGTTTGCTCGAAACCATTACCAGACGAATATATTAAAACGTCATCAGCGTATTGTAAAGATCTGGTGGGTTGTTGTATAAAATTATTAACCTCAGCAATATAGATGGAGAACAATATAGGACTCAAAACACTGCCTTGAGGGAGGCCCTTATAATTGCGTCTTGGTATTACTGAACTAGAATGACTCATGATTATTTCCCTATCAGATAGCCATTGATGACAGTATTTAACAATTTTATTAGGAATACCAAGTTCTAACATCTTACTACACAAAACTGGGATTGAGACATTATCGTACGCACTCGTAATATCCAATGATGTGGCAATAAGTGTCTCATTGAAAGACAATGCTGTGTGAATATCGGTTAATAATGTTACAATATAATCATTACAACCCCTTTTCCTTCGAAAACCATATTGAGTGTCTGGTATTATGTTTGACCTGTCGATGTACCATTCAAGCCTATTCTTAATCATAGTGTTGAAAACTTTTATGGCCTGTAATGATAAGTGATATGTGATAATAATAAGTATATAAGTGATATAGGCCTGTATGATGCTTCATCATTTTTGTCTTTTGAGGGCTTCAATATACCTATCACTCTGAATTGTTTCCATATTTGTGGTATATCCGATTTATTATTCCATATATTATTAAAAACATTTAAGAGATATTGTAGTGCATTAGATGGTAAGTATTTTATCATTTTATATGTGATGCCATCCAAACCTGGTGAGGTATCTTTCTTTTTAGACAAAATCGCTAACTCTAATTCCTTGAATGTAAAATCATCTTCTAGGAAAGGGTAAGTACTGTTATTAGAGTCACATAGGCCTATATGAAACAAATCTTCTCTATTAGGAACATAATCTGGTGTGATTTGTTTCATAAAATTCTCACAAAGCTGTTCATTATCATTAAGTAGGCTACCATTTTTACAGTTAGATTGATTACACTTTAATTTTTTGATCATTCTCCAAGCGAGTGGAGAAGATTTGTGTTTGCTTATCTCATTACATATTTTAACCCAGCCTAGCCGTTTTGCATTTTGTATTGTTTCTCTAGCTGCTACCTGAGCTAGTTGAAATTTGTGATAGTTGAGTGCGGACATATTATTTTTAAAATTACTGAAAGCCAGTCTTCTGCGAGCTACGGCATGGGAACATTCATCTGTCCACCATGCATTAGGCCTAAAGTTGGAGTTTATATTATTACACACTTTGTATCTAGGTATAGATTTATCTGCAGCTTCTAGAATGATATTATACAACACTTTAATATTACAATTTTGCATTAGTATGCTATTAATCTTATTTTCTATTAAATTATTGTATTTACTCCAATCCGCCTTCTTAAAATTGAATTTTTTACTTTCACCTACATTGTTGTTTAATATTCTATTAGGCCTATTACAAATACTAGTTATGTCAAATTTGATTGAAATTGGGAAATGATTGCTACCTAGTGCATCTTTATTTATTTCCCAAGATGTTAATAGTGAATATAGGTTAGGCGTCACAAAAGTCAGATCAATAGCGGTTGGTTGATGACAAAATGTTGGTATGGTTGTAGTCCTACCATCATTTATACATATGAATGATGAATTACTGTATTCTTCAAAAATAGTATTGCCTCTTGAATTAGCCTTTAATGGACCCCAAATCGGATGATGTCCATTCATGTCACCACAAATAATTGTATATCCATTATCCTTGTTAAAAAGTTTGTCTTTCCAAAAGGAACGAGGTATATATTTATTAGTACAATAAATATTGTATATATTAATAGGTACTTTAAAATTTCTAATTTCAATAGCTAATAATTGTACTACATTGTCATTGAATTCATATATGGTTTTATATTTAATAGATTTATGAATAATGACAGCTATACCTCCATAGCTGTCATCTCTGTTTACTTTTAATAATGTATAATTATCATCGGTTAAAGATTCATTTTCATCTAACCATGATTCCTGAATTAAACCTATATGTATTTTTTCGGTCTTAAATAATTGTATGGTCTCTGGCCATTTAGGCTTTAGAGACCTAGCATTCCATTGTATCAGATTGAGGTCATTTGACATGTCCTGATGTATTATCTCTTAATGTTTGTGTTACTACCTCTAACAGTAACTACTTTATTCAGTTTATCTGGGGGCTTAGCAGTTTTTCCCTTGGGTGGACTCTCATTGGAGAGGAAGGAAGAAAAAATCTCTTCCATTTGTTTTTTTGCACTATTTACATTTGACAAATTGACTTTAAGACATTTGCTTCTTATTTCACTAATTTTACTGTGCAGGAGATCTTTCAATTGGTCCCTACTTACACTACTAGGGTTATGTCCAGGTACTGATTTACCTAGGCTAAGTATATCTGATGATTCTGTGGTTCTTTTAGTGGAATTGTCATATCTGGTTGGATGCTTTTGATTGTATTGCTTATTACTATTGTAGCTTATTGTACTTTCCCTAGATATAGGTTTTTTATACTTGAACATATTTGAACTAGCTCTGTCATCCTGCTCCATTACATCGCTCAAAGGTGAGAACCTGTTATATGTATTGATATTTGTTGATATATTATGTGTTAATTCAGGTAACTCTGGATATTCAGAGTCAAAATTTGTTTTGATTTTGTCAGCGTATGATTGTCTTTTAAATTGTGTGCTTTTTGTTGCTTTGTATGATATTGGGTAATGTAGGCTAGCCTTAAAATAATCCTCTTTATGGTAACTCATTCTATTTTTAATCAATTTTTGTCTCTTAAATTCTGGACATAATTTTGAAGAACTACTGTGTGGGCCATAACAGTGTATGCACCTTCGAGGTTGTGTGCACTCATCAGAGTGATATTTATCCCCACAGTCCTTACAGAGTCTGTCATTTTTGCAAGGAGAATTGGCTACGTGTCCGTATGAAAAACATCTAAAACATTGTTTAACCTGGATGACAAATGTTTCTACCTTCATTCGAACATAGTTACGTTTAATGTATTCAGGTAAACAATCTGAATCAAAGGTAATTTTAGCGTCCTGGGTATGACGTTAAACTGCCCACACCCACCTAACCGTTTCCTTAATTCCTACCCAATCCCCCTCCAGGGTCTATTATTACCCGCTCTGTTCGACCGTTCCAGTACATGGCTCGCTGGGAGTGCTTAAGCCGGCACTAGGTGCCCTATCTGGTGTCGGTGAGAGCTGATGTGAGCTTGTCTCTGCCGAGGCGTAAGTCATGTGCTGGTTCAGAAGCCAGCCACTTCGGTCCTTGGTCAGGAAGTGTTCAGTAGGCAGGGGTGTCGGAGCCCCTGTTGCCACGTGCGAGTCCAAGTTGTGCGCGTATTCCCGACTTGGTAATCGATGGAAACCGGGCCTCGGGGAACTGAGGTAGGGTTGTCCCCCAAGCTACGGTTTGTGGGACACCCGAGGGCATGCCCGCTCCCGGTGAATCGGCCCGCACTACTAAACACGATGCGCTGGTGACCCTATATATGGATATTGAAACCACACCACCCTTAGGGCAAGAATTCGGAGGAAGAGATCTTAATGATCCAGAGAAAAAACGACAGTTGTCAGATTCTGAAAATGAATCGTATATAAAACAAAGGAAAGTGGAAGAAAAAGTAAACGCAGAAAATATGAACGCTCCAACTCCACTATACCTAATCGTGAGTCATAAGGATGAGGGCAAAACTCTAACAAAGGTTAGTCCTTTCCTTATAAACAAAGCTTTTGTTTCCTCAGGCGGTCAGCCTAAATCGGTAAGCAAACTGAGAAATGGAACTATCCTGGTGGAGGCTGCAAATTACATCCAAGCCAGGAAGTTCCTTCAGATGACAAGCTTTTTTGATCAGGTGGAAGTCATTGTTCAACCGCACTCCTCACTGAATACCTCTAAGGGGATCGTCTTCTGCCGTGACCTGATGGAGTGTAGTGAGGAGGATATCAAGGACGAGCTGCAGTGTGAAAAGGTAACCGATGTGGTCAGGATGCTTCGGACGGAGAATGGGAAAAAGGTTCCTACTCCTGGTCTAATTCTGACCTTTGCTTTTCCCCAACCCCCAAAAACTATTAAGGCTGGGTACTTGTCCCTGACTGTACGGCCATACTTTAAAAATCCGCAGCGGTGTTTCCGTTGTCAGAGATTCGGGCACTCTACTAAGACGTGCTCGGGCCCTGAGACTTGTTCTCGTTGCGGCGATGAAGGCCACCAAGAGGAAGGTTGCAAGAACGACGTCAGATGCGTGAACTGTAAGGGCAAACACGCGGCCACTTCGAAGGAGTGTAGAGTTTACTTAGAGGAAAAGGAAGTATTAAAGATTGTTACTCTTAACAAACTCTCCTTTAACGAAGCCCGCAAAGAGTACAGGAGAAGAATCGCTCCAACCCCTAAAAAGGGAGTCTCGTACTCTGAAGCTGCTTCAGCCCCAGTCCAATCCGCACAGTGCCCGTCATGTACCGCCTTGGAGGGTATGGTACTCAAATTAACAGAACAGGTTGCCGCTTTGGTTAAGCAGCTTGCAGCCGGTACCGGACAGCATCCGTTGGCATCCACCAGTAATCCTTCCCAAGCAGTCCACACGCCCCATGCAAAGTCCAACACACAGATTCAAGCTCGCCCAACAGTTACTCCTACTTTCAGAGATAGGGTGCAACAAAATACGAAACCCGCCTTATCTTTGGAAGAGAGGAAAAAACTCGCTGACAAACTAAAAAAGAACATACAAGCAAAATCAGAAAATAGATCTAAATTCTTAGTGCAAAAGACTAATCCATCCTCGTCCAGATCCTCCCAATTATCACTTGATGATGATATGGTTGAGGACCCTTTGGAGATGCAGACAGAGTTCCAAACTGTTCAAGGTAACTTCCGTCCTGTATCTAAACAAAGAAAAAAAATTACGATGAACTAGCACAATATAATTTAATGTTAAACTTATCTATTCAGATTATCTATTGGTGTTAATATTTATAAATTTTGTTATTCAATTTTTATTTATCATTATCTTGACAGCTGCCAAATTAGCCCCTTTACAGCTACCTTGGTGGCAATAAATTGTGTTAAGTTTTTACAGTTTATTTAATTAATGTTATGTACCTTGTCCTTATTTATGTTCTATTTATCTTTTAGTCTTTATATATGTTAAGACCTCTCTACAGTCTTTCCCTTGTTACATTTATCGTTATCTAGTTTTAAGTATAAATTAT
This sequence comes from Homalodisca vitripennis, assembly GCF_021130785.1. Classification (NCBI taxonomy): domain Eukaryota; kingdom Metazoa; phylum Arthropoda; class Insecta; order Hemiptera; family Cicadellidae; genus Homalodisca; species Homalodisca vitripennis. The sequence continues at coordinate 42,036 of NW_025776506.1, forward strand.
TTACTCACCTACTTGTCGTAATTCCTATTTATGTTATATACAATGTAATCTTTATGTACCTAATTGACACCACCTAATACGAGTAGGTGTCAATTCTTTCTTGAGGGCAATGATAACCTCAGCGTTTTTTGCCCCTTATAAAAAAAAGAAAAAAAAAAAAAAAAAAGAAAAAAAAAAAAAAAAAAGGTAATTTTAACAAAGTGAGTATCTATAAGAGAGTTGTTAACTCTCCTTTTAATCCTTTGTACTTGTACCAATGGATATTCGCTAACAGTTTCATTGAGTATTTCATTTTCGCTTATGTCTGGTTCAATTAAAACGACTCCAACAGAATAAATTTTTATGGTTGGTACAAATACATTATAATTTGTTAAGAATTGTGAATCGATTAGATTATTTGCCGCAGTGTAATTTTTACATGTGACAGACAGGTTGTTGCCTGCACGTACTATGAAATCTATGTCATTGTGGTGTTGTTTTATTATTTTACCAATCTGAAATGGATTTAATTTTTGTTTACTTTTATGTTGAACTATGATTTCGTATGGCCCTTTGTTACTTTCTTTGTAATATCTTTTAATAAAACTTTTTTTAATCTCAGTTGTCTGTTCATTTTTTGAGTTGGTGTTCTCTACATTTTCCCATTTTCGTTTTAACTCATTTGTATTTGTGTCATTATCAGTGTTAATAGTAGGGGAGAGTGGGGGAATTGTGCGCACCTAAGGGAAAATATTTTTCATATTTTTTTAATGGCTTATTTTGTGTCATCCGTTACACCAAAAGTTGAAGTGGTTATCATACTATACACTGGTGTTTTTTTTTGAAAATAAAATACCCTAAGGCAAATATGTACATTGTACATTTATTTTTCTAAGAGTATGCAAGAGCGCACAATTGCCCGAACGTAGGGTAATGGTACGCAGTGGGTTTGGGTAAATGGTGCGCGTTTTGAGCACATATCGGAATGTGGAATAAAAGTCACCATTTATAGTAAACACTTTATTATTATACAGTGTGTAAGTAAAACATTATAGTGAATAAAGTATAAAATGGTTTATATAAAATGTTTTTGGTTACAAAGAGATATTTTTAATATGAAAGAGATAATTTTTTTAAACAAAGAGGATAAAAATTATTTTTAGTATTTACAGAATTCGCAAATAAAGTCTTTAGCTGATTCTTTCATTGTGCATGCTGCGTGATACCACTTTCCGCACAATATACATCTGTACCACAGTTCCCTGTCTTTTCCATGATCTCCACAAAAACCACACAACTCATTGGGCGCCCCCTCAACTGCGTCTAGATCGATTACACTTCTGTCTACATCGTCAAACTCGTCATCATTGCAGATGGCTGAAGGGTCTATGTCTGATTCATCTGATGTGTCCCAAACGCTTTTCTCTAGTTTGTGATAAGGCCTAACTTTGGTCTTTTTTACCTTACTGGCAGTAGGCCCATTGCTTTTATTAAGTTTAGGAGACAAAGCTAAACTTTGAACAACTTTCTGGTTTTTTTTTGGTCAGTCTCTTTTTTTTCAGTTCTTCTTTTAGTTTTTTTCTTTTCTGCATTAGCTTCTAGTTTTATTTTAACTGGAGTGCTAGTTAGAATTTCTGAATGTTGTTTTTTCCCTGGGTTTTTTCTGATTTGCAGGCTTATAAACCTTCTTATTTTGAACTCAAGAAAGGAGCGTATGCCAGAAAGGAGTTGGAAGCTTTTGGTCGATGTGCACGGTAACGGATCATCAAAAAGACTTGGTGCAATTGCAGTTGACTGAGGACTTCCGAAAGTTGATGGTGTTGACACTTGACTTGTGGGAAGGGAGTGTTTTTTCTGGACAAACAGTGATCCTAGTTGGTGTAGGCATTTCATGCTCTGGAACTCCTTCTACTGGAGGGATAGGCAAGTCGCGCATTTCAGCCATTCCGTTGTCAAAAAAACTTATCAGGGTTGAAAGGGAAAATCCCAGCAGAACGGAAGCCTGACGCAGCATTAGACATGGTAGCTACCTTTATAAAAGCTTGATTAAGGAGTCCGGCAACATCATACTCGGTTATCTTCTCATGACCGGATCGCATTAGATGAAGATCATATTCTCTATACAAGGCGTTTTTCAATGGACCGAAAAAAGTCAGGTCCAGTGGGCTGAAGCCGATGGGACGTGTGAGGGGGCAAAGATATCATATGGAAATGTTGCTGTCTTTGCAAAAACTTGTAGGCCGGTATGGATATATGACTGTTGTGATTGTCCAGGATTAGAAGAACAGGATCCTCGGGTGTAGGGTGTGAGTGTTTTTTAAAGTGAGCTAGCCACTCCAAAAACAGCTCCGAGTTTGTCCAGCCGTTGTTAGAGAGAGGCAGTAAAGTGCACCATGTGGTCCATTCACTTGAAGGTTGGGGGGGTCATTCTTTTGCGTGGATATATCAGCATTGGTGGGATGTAGTGGCCACCAGCACTTACACAAAAAAACTGCTGTGATTGTTCTTCCCCTTTCCCCTGAAGTAGCCCCACCTACTCTTTTAGCACCCTTTAGTGCCAACACTTTTGGGCACTTCTTTTGGACGGTTGTTATACCGGTTTCGTCCTGATTGTACGTACGGTGGGGGTCTATTTCAAATTTATGTATCACTGCTTTCAAGTTATCAAAAAAAATCTTAACCTCTTGCTCATTGAACGCTGAAATTCTGTTAAGACTTGTGTTTTCAGGCTGGCGTAACTTCAGGTTTGTGTTGCGTTTCAAGTAGCTATATAACCAGTCTTTGCCTGCCAGACAAGTTTCTTTGTTGAAAGAGTGCTTAAGACCATTGTCTTCAGCAAATCTGTAGGCAATTCGGCGAAGCTCTTTGGGTGTTAAACCATAAAAAAGACTACTTAGCAGCAAAACAAATTCACTAAGTTCAGCTTCCGTTCTCTGCCGGGAAAATAGTTTTTCCGACCTAATCGAAGATTGACGTCTCTTAGGCCTATTGGTTCCTGAACGGCAAGGTATTTTCGTAAGGTCGCCTCTGGAATGTTGAAACTTCTTCCGACTTCTCTGATTTTCCTTTTCTCTTCTTTGACAGCCCGCAAAAGCATTTTTTAGGTCATCTGGCGAGTACTTTAGGCGATCACCCTTTCGAATGTAATTTCTCGGCATCTGAGAACAAAACCACGAAAAACAAAGATTAGGCAAACCTTTGTATATAAGCGTGTGAGGGGGAATCATGCGCGCAAACGCGTACCATTACCCGACTGCGACCATGTGCGAATAAAACCTAACCTAAAATATGCAACTGAAACTAATCTAAAGACCAATCATATACCGAAACACGCGTAAATTAACGTAGTTTAAGACTATGTACAGATTATTTAGATTGGAGAAATGATGTAGGCTTACCTTCTTATTTCCTGATGAGAGAAAATTATAAGAAAATCACGATAAACACTTCTTTCACTCTCACTCATTAACAACTGCCAGTGGCGCGCCGGGTGTTGTTGTCTAGTAGTTCGCATAGCAACCGCTAGGTGCAGCACTTATCAGACATCGGATTACTATGTCCGTTTGTCTCAAACAGTGATGCGCACTATTACCCACTGCGCAGAATTACCCCCACTCTCCCCTACTATAAGTATGATCTGACGTATCCATGTTAGATTTTAATAACGAATCTACCGCTATTTCTAGTTCAGAGGGGTTCATGTCCTTCTGAATCGGGGTGGCTAGACCTGCATCCATCGTGTCAGGTCCAGCCAAGTCTTGAAATTATTACACTACTCTGTGTGTGTGTGATGTAATATATAGAAAAATGACAAATAAAACTATTTAACTTTATGATAAAATAATATTATTAAAACAAAAGAAAACTCCAATTAAGGTTAAGGTTACATTTTATTAAACTAAAATACCAGTTAAAAAAGCTCGAGAAGAAGAATCAGTAAGAATAGAACACAGGAAATCGGCAACCACACGTCCTAATCACTCGAAGTTCCGTAACTCGATGATGAGTGGGATAATAATTTCCCACTTTTGAGGAAACAGCTGACTGGCTTTACTATTTTTTTGTCAGCTGAAAAAAACCTACTTCTCCATAGAGATATGTTTAGTCATTGAAGGATTCTAAAGTGGGAAATTATTATCCCAGTGATTTTTTGAGCTGTAACAAATAAACCAAAGCAAAACATGGTGGGAAATAATTCACCCACTACCACTTAAAGGGTTAAACACCACATCTAGAAAAAACTCACTTGCTTGCATAGTAACTCACTTCTAAATGTAACATAACCTCAATCAGACACGAACAAAACAGAGCAGTAACTGTAACCAGCTGGAGCTTTGATCTAGACATTTGTACAGTTAAACATTAAACACCACATCTAGAAAAAACTCACTTGCTTGCATAGTAACTCACTTCTAAATGTAACATAACCTCAATCAGACACGAACAAAACAGAGCAGTAACTGTAACCAGCTGGAGCTTTGATCCAGACATTTTTACAGTTAAACATTAAACACCACAACTAGAAAAAACTCGCTTGCATAGTAACTCACTTCTAAATGTAACATAACCTCAATCAGACACTAACAAAACAGAGCAGTAACTGTAACCAGCTGGAGCTTTGATCTAGACATTTGTACAGTTAAACATTAAACACCACATCTAGAAAAAACTCACTTGCTTGCATAGTAACTCACTTCTAAATGTAACATAACCTCAATCAGACACTAACAAAACAGAGCAGTAACTGTAACCAGCTGGAGCTTTGATCTAGACATTTGTACAGTTAAACATTAAACACCACATCTAGAAAAAACTCACTTGCTTGCATAGTAACTCACTTCTAAATGTAACATAACCTCAATCAGACACTAACAAAACAGAGCAGTAACTGTAATCAGCTGGAGCTTTGATCTAGACATTTGTACAGTTAAACATTAAACACCACATCTAGAAAAAACTCACTTGCTTGCATAGTAACTCGCTTCTAAATGTAACATAACCTCAATCAGACACTAACAAAACAGAGCAGTAACTGTAACCAGCTGGAGCTTTGATCTAGACATTTGTACAGTTAAACATTAAACACCACATCTAGAAAAAACTCACTTGCTTGCATAGTAACTCACTTCTAAATGTAACATAACCTCAATCAGACACTAACAAAACAGAGCAGTAACTGTAACCAGCTGGAGCTTTGATCTAGACATTTGTACAGTTAAACATTAAACACCACATCTAGAAAAAACTCACTTGCTTGCATAGTAACTCACTTCTAAATGTAACATAACCTCAATCAGACACTAACAAAACAGAGCAGTAACTGTAACCAGCTGGAGCTTTGATCTAGACATTTGTACAGTTAAACATTAAACACCACATCTAGAAAAAACTCACTTGCTTGCATAGTAACTCACTTCTAAATGTAACATAACCTCAATCAGACACTAACAAAACAGAGCAGTAACTGTAACCAGCTGGAGCTTTGATCTAGACATTTGTACAGTTAAACATTAAACACCACAACTAGAAAAAACTCACTTGTTTGCATAGTAACTCACTTCTAAATGTAACATAACCTCAATCAGACACTAACAAAACAGAGCAGTAACTGCAACCAGCTGGAGCTTTGATCTAGACATTTGTACAGTTAAACATTAAACACCACAACTAGAAAAAACTCACTTGCTTGCATAGTAACTCACTTCTAAATGTAACATAACCTCAATCAGACACTAACAAAACAGAGCAGTAACTGTAACCAGCTGGAGCTTTGATCTAGACATTTGTACAGTTAAACATTAAACACCATATCTAGAAAAAACTCACTTGTTTGCATAGTAACTCACTTCTAAATGTAACATAACCTCAATCAGACACTAACAAAACAGAGCAGTAACTGTAATCAGCTGGAGCTTTGATCTAGACATTTGTACAGTTAAACATTAAACACCACAACTAGAAAAAACTCACTTGCTTGCATAGTAACTCACTTCTAAATGTAACATAACCTCAATCAGACACTAACAAAACAGAGCAGTAACTGTAACCAGCTGGAGCTTTGATCTAGACATTTGTACAGTTAAACATTAAACACCACAACTAGAAAAAACTCACTTGCTTGCATAGTAACTCACTTCTAAATGGAACATAACCTCAATCAGACACTAACAAAACAGAGCAGTAACTGTAACCAGCTGGAGCTTTGATCTAGACATTTGTACAGTTAAACATTAAACACCATATCTAGAAAAAACTCACTTGTTTGCATAGTAACTCACTTCTAAATGTAACATAACCTCAATCAGACACTAACAAAACAGAGCAGTAACTGTAACCAGCTGGAGCTTTGATCTAGACATTTGTACAGTTAAACATTAAACACCACAACTAGAAAAAACTCACTTGTTTGCATAGTAACTCACTTCTAAATGTAACATAACCTCAATCAGACACTAACAAAACAGAGCAGTAACTGTAACCAGCTGGAGCTTTGATCTAGACATTTGTACAGTTAAACATTAAACACCATATCTAGAAAAAACTCACTTGTTTGCATAGTAACTCGCTTCTAAATGGAACATAACCTCAATCAGACATTAACAAAACAGAGCAGTAACTGCAACCAGCTGGAGCTTTGATCTAGACATTTGTACAGTTAAACATTAAACACCACATCTAGAAAAAACTCACTTGCTTGCATAGTAACTCACTTCTAAATGTAACATAACCTCAATCAGACACTAACAAAACAGAGCAGTAACTGTAATCAGCTGGAGCTTTGATCTAGACATTTGTACAGTTAAACATTAAACACCACATCTAGAAAAAACTCACTTGCTTGCATAGTAACTCACTTCTAAATGTAACATAACCTCAATCAGACACTAACAAAACAGAGCAGTAACTGTAATCAGCTGGAGGCCAATGCTAAGCAAATCAGCCGTAACTACATTGTGCTAAGTAAGAAGGCAGTAAGTGCATGTAGATACTGCCTTCTAGCTTAGTCCAATGTAGATACAGCTTACTTGCTTAGCGAAGCACACAATTTTAGTGCAGTTACTGCTCAGAAGGATTCTATGTCTCAGAAACCACTGTAGATACGGCTCTCTTGCTTAGCTTATTGGATTCAGTATGGGTGAAAACATAAGAAAACATATCAAACTCAATATTTTGCAGATGCTGCCTTCTTCCTTAGGAGGGCAGTACAGGTGTAGGTTTTTCTTTTTGTTTCCCTTTTTTGTAACCATGGTACTTTCAAATTGAGTGGAGATGTATAAAACATCCCGCTCATCTCTCCATTTCCCCACTAAAACCCCATTTCTATAATGGCAGTTAGTCTCACCCTTTTTCAATTTGGGTGTAACAACGGGTTGTGGGTTGAATTCGTAATGTGCTTCGTAGTTTTGTGGGTAAGCAAGTTTCGCACTATTGTAAAAGTTGTCCATGTAGAGAGGTTTTGTGCAAACAATCTCTCGTGACGTGTAAGGCATTTCCTCATTGGCCTGCTCCTCCCTCCCCAAATTGTCCAATCTGCGCCCGAGTAACCCAAATACCTCACAATCAAACCCTCAGTTTCCTAGATAGTGTTCAGTTTTATACCATACCACTGCCTAAACTGTAGTTGCCCTATTCACAATATCATAGCCTCGTCAAGGGACATTTCTTTGGAGAGTAAATATTGACCTCATTTTGTTGTGGAATAGCTCTTTCATGGATCGGATTTTGAAAAAAAACCTGTCAAGAGGACCTTCATGATGTGGGCATGGGCGACAAAATCAAAACATCTCAAAATCACTTGAAATCTATTACGGCTCATTTGGTCACGAAAGAACTGTAGATTATATTTTCTGTCCGTCTTGAATTCGGTTTATTCGAATTGTTCCCATGTGTATCAGTATACCAATGAAAATTTTAGTTCAGAAACTCAGTTCTTTCAATCTGTGGATAAGATAACTCCGCATGGTTGTAGGGCTACAACAAAGTTCAATAGCACATGCATTAGTGTATCGGCATATCTCTTCTAAGAAGACAATATCAACAAAATAATTGAACCAATCAATTGGATCATTGTTGCCTGGGATTGGTATCAGTAACTTATCGTCTCCTGTAAAAGGAATATCCCTCATCCCAGTTGTGGAAACATTTCTCCATACTTACTGCTGGACCGAAGTCCACATTGTTGTCGGTTGAATTATCGTCTGTATCACTCAGAAGGTTGTCACTATTGTACTCGTTCTCATTTACACAAGCCACTTTTAGTCACTAAAATAAACACTACAGATCACACACACACAACGCGCCGACAAAAGCAGGCGCTCACAGTAAACACTGTACCGTGCGCCAAGTAGAACCCAAGAAAGTTGTGAGGTTATGTTTAATATTGCAACGGAGCGCACTCACATTTAACCCTCTAAGACACAAGCTTGCACTCGATACCAACACGTCCCGCTCGGAAAACAGAAGCGATACTCTCGGATCATGACTCCGCATGCCTTTTCCCTTCCAGCTGTGCTTCCCTCGACAGGAACTGCACTCGATACCAACACGTCCCGCTCGGAAAACAGAAGCGATACTCTCGGATCATGACTCCGCACGCCTGTTCCCTTCCAGCTGTGCTTCCCTCGACCGGAACTGCACTCGATACCAACACGTCCCGCTCGGAAAACAGAAGCGATACTCTCGGATCATGACTCCGCACGCCTGTTCCCTTCCAGCTGTGCTTCCCTCGACCGGAACTGCACTCGATACCAACATGTCCCGCTCGGAAAACAGAAGCGATACTCTCGGATCATGACTCCGCATGCCTTTTCCCTTCCAGCTGTGCTTCCCTCGACCGGAACTCTGCATACATGCGTACGAAGACGCCGCAATCTTAGGCATTTTCCTGTTTTGGAATATTTCGTGGCGACTTCACGGTCTTCCACAAATCAGCTGGCTGGTTTCTTCTCCTCTCATCGTATTGGAGAAACACTTGGATTTCCCGACTTTCTGCCTCGTTATTCCATCCACACGACTCATGTGCAGTGATCGTATGACTTTCGTTCGACACTAAAATTAGTATCCACTGTACCTGGCTTGTTCGGTCTGAAAGATGCACAGGGAAGAACAACATCTTATGTTGGATGATATCAATCTTCTTAAATCGGCCACTCACCACCTGGTATTTCTTTTCCTTCCAATCCTTGAGGAAGAACGTATCAAACATGTAAACCTTACATTGTGGTACCGGTTATGCCACTCCACAATCCGTAAATAGGTCTCAATTATGATGCCATTTAGTAGCGTACTCTTCACTGCCAACGCATCAATGTCAGCTTGATCAATAGCGATCAACCTCTTCAGACCCTTTATCCTTACCCAACGCGATATATATATATATATATATAAGCCAATCAAAAGAAGCATCTTGCTAAGCAACCAACTAACAAGCAAGCCGATATCTCCACCATTAGTGACGTTCACGTACGAACTTTTTTAAATCTTTTACATGGTCGTTACTTACTTTCCATATGGTCTCGTCGGTTATACGGTATACGTTATACCCCACTTAAGAATTGATTTTAAAGGGTTCTATGTACTTTGGAGCTAATTTTGCGGCAAAAGCGTTTTCTTCTTCTGAAGAGCGTGATTTCGTTTGACAACCATATCGCCTAGATTTTGAGTTACTTCTCGCCGTCTAAAATTAAATGCTCTGACCTGATTGTTATAAGCCGACGTTAGGTTCTGATGATACCTCTCGTACAGGTGTTTAAACCGACCGTCTCTTTCTTTGTGAATTTCGACTGTCGAAGGAGGTCGTTTATCATCCTCTTCTTCAAAGCACATTACAGATAAGGATTCGGCGGTTTCAGTTCCCGAACAAAGTTTAGTATTGCGGGAGTGGACTTTGTACTGTCATGTACTACCGTGTTCATGGCGTGCCTGAACTCGGAAATATTTACATCCTATTCTCAATGGTCACTTTTAACGCATTGGGCGATCATTGTCCCTAGCACGTGATTGTATCTCTCTACGAGGTTTTACTGAGGTGAAAATGGAACAGTATAGTTCATCTCAAATCCCCAATACTCAGTTAGTTCATTAAAAAAGCTTAGAAGTGAACTGAGAATTCCATTGTCGATTATAAGTACGTCAGGTGATCCGTATCTAAGTAACACTAATTCCTTACATTGATTCATACTTGACGAGCAGTGGCGATTTTTATGGGCAATTTCAAATCATTTTCTAAAACAATCTTGGAATACGACCGCATAAGAGTTCCCTCGTTTTGAACGAGGTAATTAAACGGCCCAATCAAATCCGTCGATACCGCGGACCAAGGACAGTTTGGTCTTTTAAATTGCATTATCCCGGCAGGTTACTTTTGCTCGCTCTTGAATTTTTGGCACGTTTCATGAAGAGAAGCGACATAACGTCAGACTTCTTGTCGCCATCTCGGCCAGCAATATCTTTGCGATTCGCTTGGCGGTCTTCCGGTATCCAAAGTGTAATGCCGTTTCCTTATCATGAGTCTCAAGTGCTCGGGTGGTGTCTTCATCGGGAACGCACTTTTCCAATCAAGATACTTCTGATGCCCCGCTCCTGGACCTCTGTAAGGAATATTTGAATATTTCAATATTTGAATAGTTTTCCTTCCCCTATTGTGAACCGAGAGAAACCAAAGGGGTTTTCCAAACTTACCCATTGAATTCCCATACCACGAACTTAGAAGATCGTCAACGTGAGTAGAATTGTAATCTTTTTCTGAGTTCTCTGTTACCAGCATCTTAAGAGAATGATCATTAACTTTGTTGTTTTCGGTTGGTTTATCAATCCGGTTTGGCGGATTCCTTGAAAGAGCAGAGGCTACTCTATGGTCCCCTTTCGATGATGGACTGACAAATCGTGTTGTTGCAGGATCCAACGAGCCAAACGACCCTTTGGTTGTTGTATCTTCCTCAACTACTGGAGCGCCTGGTGATCGGTGATTGCGAGGAAATGTGACCTTCAGTGTAAGGTCTACATTTTTTACCGCCCACACCAAGACTACACATTCTGTGACATTCTGTTCTGTGATAGTGAATTTCCTTTCTCCTTCTGTTAACAGTCTACTTGCGTACGCTATAACTACCTCTTGACCATTTCGTTTCTGGTTCAGAGTGGCGCCTAACCCTATCTGAGATGCATATACTCGAACAACAAATTGTTCACTGAAATCGGGACATGCTAGAATAGGGGTGTTGGTTAGACGACGTTTCAGCTCGACGAAAGACTTCTCGTGTTCCTTGGCCCATTCCCACCTAACCGCTATTCTCAGCAGTTTAGTAAGTGGTGACGTCAGGTTAGCAAAACCCGCTATGAATCTGTGATACCAACTCGCAAAACCTTAAAAATGTCGTAGGTTTCTTATATTCTTCGGCGTTGGAAACTCGAATTATTTATTTCTTCGTAAACAATTTAATTTATCGCAATTTATTTTTAAGATCCGCTTTTGTCAGCAGATCGCAAATTTAGGAAAACCTATATTTACTTTTGACAGGACCGATTTTCACAGCAGTCCAAGAGCCTAACAATAAAGAAAGGTTTATTTAATCGAAAACAATTAAATTTATTCGCGATTTATATTTATGATAGAACTAATTTTTAAATATTCAGCAAAACGTCACTATTGGTGAAGATGGTTACTTTTTTAACAAAATACTGAATATTAAATTCGTGCCAATTTAGACAAAATACGCATGAAAAATCTTGCACATGCAGTGTAAAACACAAACTAATTACAATATACCCAAGATTTAGGAAGGTAAGCAAAGCTAACAGGCAAAATTTGATTTCTAATTTTATTCTACTAGCGGTGACATATTTTTTTATGTAAACTGGAAAAATGTATTACCTATTGAAAAAGTCTACTGAGTAGTCGATCGTACCTCGTCGTAGCGTACACCTGAAAGTCGTACGTATCACTCTTTGACAGGCTCTCGTAGGTCCATATATTAGTCGATGATGGCGGCCGCTACAATCGTTGTTAGCGCCTCCTGCGGAGACAACAAGCTGGCCCGGACATTAGCGCGCCGTGCGAGGTTTTTACAGCTACGGCATTAAACCGTCTTTTTTCTTCTAGTTCGTATAATTAAACAATAAAATGAAGGGCCAGAGGGAAGAAGGGGTTAAGTCACTCTAATCACATTTTACAGGAGAGAAGTTTTAAGGTTAGATTTTCATATAAGATTTACATAAGACACTTATTTTAAAATTCAAGTATGGAATAAGATACCCTAATTATCTAGAAAGCATATTCTTGTAATATATTTTAATCATAATATATTTAATGATACAAAATTTGTACAAAATTTGAATATTTGAACATTCTAACAATATAAAAGAGGGAAAAGGGGTATAATACACGGACTTGGCCCCTTCTTGCCTCTAATGCTATGAGTAGCGACAAGGAATAGGACTACATAAAAATGCACATTGCAATAAAGCAAAACTTTTTATTTAAACCTCTAAAAAGGATTAGTGGTGTAGCTACAGAAATATTAGTTATCCCTTAAAGATGTTAGTGGCTTTTATTCTGAACGTTTCTTCCTATTTTCCCTCTTCTTCCTGGCTTCATCGTTGTGTGGTAGGTTTAAGAAATAATCCTTTGCCAGTATATTATTGCAGAACCTTGAAAGATCTACCACATCACTGTATTTCTCATTTGATATTAGCACAGGACCTAAAATGAAACAACCAATAAGCATACTCCTCAAAATGCTATACAGTATCGCACAACTAAAATGTACAAACTTCATAATTTCTTAACAAAATTAAAAGTTTAAGGTTTTATGGAAAATTACAATTTGTTGTTAAAGTTATACTTAACGTAATAATGTTTTATTAATTGTTACCTGTATAAGTCTGATCTGGACGAGAAGATGGTTCTACACTCTACACTATCGCGAACAACACCAATGTTTTCCGCAGAACGAACTGGGCGAGCACGTACAGGTGTTTTCACATTTCCCACAGATCCGGTTTGCTGAAATTTGAGCACAATTCTCCCGATTATGGACACATTTGGTCGATTATGGTGACCAAAAAAATCACGAAGTGCACGAAATGCATTTTGATTTGAACGTCCATTTTCGTAAAATGCTTCAACAATCTTAACGCGCTGCTCAATGGTATACCTCTCCATGGTTGAATTTGTCGAACACTGAAACTTATTAACTGAAAATTATTTAGCTAAGCCAAGTGTTTAAAAAAAGTTATATTATAACAAATCAATATTAATACAAACTTTGGTTTTCTTCTTCCTCTGTTAAAACTCACCAGCATGGTAGTTCTCAGAAGTTTCTTCAAATCATGCAATGTCAGCAGGATTTAGAAATCTGAAGACTTCGAACATAAGCGTCTTTAGCTGGCTTCCAGTTAACTTAGTTGCAGGAAGGGTTTCATAGAGATTACATTCTACCGCATCGTTTTTCTTAAAGTAAGAGAATGGTTTATAAAATCCGTGATAAGACTTATAAACTAAAACCCCTCTCGATTAAGGATGCTGAAGTCGACAATAGGGCTGAACTTTTAAAGTATTCTTGTTGGCTTTGATTTTCTTTGTCATTGTGGTCTTAAAGTTTTCTGTACACTTCTTAAAATTAGAGAAGCTCCATTTTTACAATGAATGGGTTGGGATTTTCTCTGGCAATAGTTAGTATGTTAAAATACGAGGGCTGTTTTTTTTCAAGTTCCGATAGGCCATAAATAATAAACACATTGAGATAAAAAGATGATTTTATTACCAAAAGATTCGTAATTTCTTACTTATTTTTCTACGTAGTCACCAAAAATGTTGAGGCACTTGTCGTAGCGAGAGACAAGCTTTCCTATACCCTCCTCGAAGAAGTCTGCCGCCAGTGAGCTCAGGTAGACCCTTACAGTTGCTTGAAGCTCTTCGTTGTCAGCGAAGCGTCGTCCACCTAACCACGCCTTCATTTCTCGAAAGAGGTGATAGTCACTGGGCGCCAAGTCAGGACTATACGGCGGATGGTCGAAAACTTCCCATTTGAACTTTTGCAGAAGTTGTTTTGTGACATTGGCACTATGCGGTCGTGCATTATCGTGGATCAGGACCACGCCGGATGACAGCATTCCTCTCCGTTTGTTTTGTATTGCTCTCCGGAGGCGATGTAGAGTCTCACAGTATGATTCCTTTGTTATCGTTGTTCCCTGTTGCATGAACTCAACCAGAAGCACACCTTTTTGGTCCCAAAACACTGTAGCCATTGTTTTCCTTTTGGTCAAAGTCTGCTTGAATTTTTTGGGCTTGCTAGGGGAGTGAGTGTGCATCCATTGCTTTGATTGTTCCTTGGTTTCTGGATTTTCATACAGGACCCAAGTTTCATCCCCAGTAACAATAGACTTTAAAAAACTGTCTTTCTCGTTGTCATATCGCGTCAGAAAAGTTAGGGCTGACGCCATTCGCTTCGTTTTGTGATCCTCACTCAACATTTTGGGTACCCAACGGGCACACAATTTTCGGTACCCTAGCTCGGTGGTCACAATCTTGTACAAGGAAGACCTTGAAATGGCTGGAAATTCGGTAGAAACTTCATCAATTGTAAACCTCCGTTTCTCCCGGATCGCTTGGTCAACTCGTTCAACCAAACTTGCAGTAGCGACCGACTTGCGTCCTTGACCGCCTTCGTCATGGACGTCTGTTCGACCTTCAGCAAATAGCCTACACCATTTTCTTATCGCGCTATCACTCATACAGTGTTCACCATACACAACACTCATTCTGCGATGGATTTCAGCAGCACTACATCCTTCAGCTTGAAGGAAACGAATCACACTTCGCAACTCACAACTGGCGGGAGAATTGATCGTAGCGGCCATCTTTACTCGCCCGTAGCTCGGCTACGACTGATGGATTGGAGCCGGCAACGGCGTTGGTTGTAGTGGGGGAGCGGCGCAATTGCACAACACGCAGCCCCGCCTCCCGCCACTACGCTGGTTATTTGGAGAAACAAACGGAACTTGAAAAAAAAACAGCCCTCGTATTTCTCCAAATCGTGTACCTTTTCTTTAACCTTCACTTTCAGGCAACAAACCTAAAAGTTTTGATCGCATTGTCCGAAACTGTGACCTATCACAATTTATAAATGAGTGACTGTTAACCCTAATTCCATTGCTAAACAACTGCAAAATGTTGTTACCCACCGTACTATCAGAGAAAATGTAAACCTTATTGTATTGGAAATGAAATAAGAAATTTATAAGCAAATGAACTGGCAGTTTCTAGAGTCTGTTTCAATATAGTAATTTAATCCACTACTTCCATCATTGTGACAATGAACATTGAACAAGTAAACCCACATGAAAGGTTTGTAAAATTGGGCAGCTTCCTTAATCTTTTGGAGGAACAAGTGTTGTGTATAATCAAACTCTAATACAATAATACGGCAGTCTTTATTTCTGTAATACTAATCTTTTATAGCTTGGAAACCTATATATCTTCTTTGACGAATTTCAAAGCTAACTTTACGTTCGTCAGTGGGATTTGCTCTTAAAATTTACTCTACATTTAGAGCAAAAATCAGACATATCTGTTCGAGGTAGTCCTACGCTTATATCACGACTAGTACTTCCATCCTCTTTTGTATTGAATTCCACTGTATCTTCAGTAGCTTTTATCATAGATGCATCTGCAACTTTCTCCAGAGAATTGATAAACGACGGTTTATCCTCTTCACGCATGAATTTCTCTAGGGCTCCAAAAAAAATCCTATGGTAATAATTTTTTAATTACATGTTTTCTAGTTATAAACAAATATTTTTTTCAAAAAAATATTTCATTACAACTATTATTTTTATCTGGCACCAAATGGTGCCACCATGCCTCGTGGGACCTGTGAAAACTGGCACCGTGCGGTGCCACATAGTATAACAATAATTGAAGTAATTAGGTAAAAGTTTAATTAAACAATTTTTGAGGTTAAAATTGCATTTATTTTGTATTATAAGCAATACTCAATCATCTTCACTTTCTGTGGAATTTTTCCATGCATGTGGGACACACTGGTTCATCGCATTTTCCACATAAAAATCGTGTTCGGCTTTTGCAGCTTCTGTCGTGACATCTTGGCGGATGAACGGTATCAATTTTTTTCGGGTAGTGGCCAACTCCATCATACCGAACCTCAACAGCCATCTTAGGTGGAGCTTGTTTCTTCTTCACCGGTTCTTGACAGTCAGTTGAAGGTCTTCCCCGTTTTTTGGAAGCGAAGGCTTGAGCCATTAGGGATGTGGCTATGGCAGCTTTAAATTTCAAAAGTGGATAAGTAGGTTGTTTGGTCCTGACCTTGAACAAGAGCCAAGCATTCACAATTGTAATATTTATGAAATGAAAGACTATTCTTAAATACCACTTCTTGTTCTTGAACCCATGGGGGTAGTGTGCAATCATCCGATCTACAAGATCAACTCCGCCCATGAACATATTATATTGTTGAATTGCATAAGGACGACTTACTTCAATGGTATCTTTCTTCGACCTATCCCAACGACTTACTGTGTCTTCTGGTTGAGACCCAGCATATGTGGAAATTGTGTGAACTGCTTTTGTGTCCATCCATCTCAAAAGAGTAACATTGTCTGATGATGTGACAATCGACATTTGACCTCTACTAAGTAGTTCTGGAGCTACTAAGCACTGTTTTGCTTCATTTGGGATCCTGTCAAGCCTGACTGTGCCAATAACAAATATTTCTTGTGTCTTCAGTTCTCTAACAAGAGGAATTGAAACAAAAAAATTATCCATAAAAAGTTTAATGTTTAAATTTTGAATGCCATGACAAAGACGCAGTACCATATCTCCAACTGGGCCTAAATATGTTCTTGGTAAGTTTTCTTTGCCTGAATACAACTCAAAACAATTCACATAGCCTGTGGAACTGGAACGTACCCAAACTTTAAACCCCCATTTTTTGGGCTTGTTTTTTATGTATTGTTTCAAGTGGCTGCGCCCCTTAAAAGGAATAACCATTTCATCAATGGATTGGTTTTCATCTACAGATTTAGCACTATGGAACGTTGTGTGTAACTTTTCTACCACAGGCCTAATTTTCCAAAATTTGTCATTTTTTAAAGTTTCTTCATCATCATTGTTGGAAAAATGAAGATATCTTTTTATTTCTTCAAAACGGTTACAGGACATTGTGTTAGCAATAAACTCCATTCGTAGACCTGAGATGGATGACCAGTACATCCTGCTTTCTGGATATCGGATATACGTCATCATAATATTGATACCAAAAAAGGTTTTGAGTTCTTGCATTGACAGCTTAAAGTTCATCTTTCCTTGTTGAAAAGCATATCTAATTGTTTCATTTAAAATTAGATCAAACAATGAGTCAGGAAACAGTTTACTAAAAAAGTCAATGGGCGATTCCCCATCAATGTTGACAGAAACCTGACCTTTGAAAGGAGGATGTTTGTAGGTGAACTCATTGTCCTTTCCAGCCTCCCACTCAATGGATGGTCCAAAAAATGGAAGTTTCTTATTTTTGAACGTATTCGTTTTAACCTTTTCTTTTTTACTTAGGCCTCTTTCCTTGGCTAAGCGACCACAAGCTTTGTTTGACACTGCCTTAGTTTTTTGTATGGTATTATCTAATATTCTGTTTTCTTCCAAACAGTACAAGTGATCATTACTTTGTAACTTAGGGGTAGGCCTACTGGTAGTTGAATGTGACAGCCTTGACGAAGTACTAGGTATAGGGCTACCAGTAGTTGACTCTAAATTTATTAGTAAGCCTACACTTTTTTCACTTTCAAAACCATCAGGCCTCTCTGGTTCTGGTTGCTTCTCTGCTACTCCAAACAAATCAAAGTCATTGTAATCTGGCCTACCTGCATCTTCAGTGTTTTCAAGAATACCTGCTTCCTCAGATAAGAACTCTGCAAGCTCCACTCTTTCTTTGTCAGTCATCCCGTCATCATCTTCATCTCCACTTCCAATATAACTCAATTCGGAGTCAGATGGTATTTCAAGTTCGCTCGCAGCTGCTTCGAGTAATAAAGCAATATCCTCGTCTCGCACTCTTCTATCCATTTTGAAACACCACTGAAAAACAAATCGTATATAAGAAAGGCTATAAGATATAAAAAAATGCAACCACAGTAAGGAAATGTTAAAATAAACAATGGCTTAACCAAACAGAAATTTTGAACAATGAAACATTAGGCATATGAAAGTTTCTAATTAAGATGTTGAATGAAGATAAGAATTTTTTACAAATTGTTTGCTGTATTTTTTATGAATTGGAGTAAATTAAAAAATACATAGTCAATTCACACATCAGCTAATAAAAAGTCTATAAGGCAGGTTGAAGTAGCGGAGGCATTTTTTGTTGCCAAGTTTTTTTTAGCCAATTAGTATGGTTATAATAAACTAACCACTAATTTTAACAAAATAAACGATTTAGGAGTATAAAAATCAGTTAAAAATAGTGTTTTTACAAAAAACGAGAAAGTTTTAAAACATAACCTCAAAAGAAAAGACATCCCCTAATGCATAGTGGCACCATATGGTGCCACTTACATTTTAGCTTATACATAATAAACTAATTTCAAACAGTTCAAGTAACTTATAAAATCTTAAACTACACATTCCATTACATAAGAAAAGTATTTTTTACTTACCTATAGACACCATCCAAGAGTCATAAACATCAGTTAAAACTTGACAACTTCCAACAATATGGTAAACAGTGTTTCCATGGAGGCAACAAAAAAAGTAAGATCTAAAAGCAGACTTTTAGTCAGCTGATTGTTTGTAAACTGTTCTAGTGGCACCAACTGATGCCACCATGCATTTAAGGAGACTTTTTTGTGTAAAACCTAGATATAATGATAACTAAAACATGTGGCACCGTATGGTGCCGCTATGCGGGAATTAAATCGTTCAAATCTTTGTGGTGGATCAGGCAAATCAAGCATACCGAAAAGTGTCCTACCAGAAACAGAGCCCTTGCCAATCGATCTCAAGCCATACATAGACTTTATATTAGAAACTTTCAGTTTTATTTGAAGACCAACATTCATGGCTAAACTTACACTCACTGCAAACAACACTAAGTTTACAAGCTAGGCCTTGTCTTGCCCCTTCATCCTCTTTCACCGAAAAAAGTTCCTTCCAGTTTACAATATTTACAAACTGTAGCACTTACTAACATATTAAATAATATGCTAATACTAACAATAACATTGTTATACCCAGAATCTCCAGTATTATCATCAATCTCTGCAATTTTCCTACTTGATGCTGATGGTGGAGTAGGCCTACTTGAGCTACAGGGACTAGGGCTAACCAAAACATTAGGCAATTCTCTATTAGACTCACCTAGGCCTATAGATGATATAGTACATTTGTACTGGTTTCCTCTAAAATTCCTTTTCTTACACAGTTTATTTGTTCTAGGCATTATTTCTCTATAGAAATATAACAAAAACACAACTACTTTACTAATCACAATTCACAATACTGAGTTGTTTGTACTGTAAACAAAACAAAATACAAAAATAACCAAATGAAAACTGTCAAATAAACAAAGTAATAACAGGTTAGCCAACACAACAATATGATAAAGATTAGCAGTACAGTTGTGTGTATGTATAATAGTACACTTGCACTAACTGGATTATTCAACCTCGCATGGCAACTATTACAGTGCTATTTTATTCTTGCTGACAGCGATCAGTAATTTTTCAAAAATTTTTATTGTTACCAAGCACCGTCCAAATATGCATGTATTATACATACGTATATCACTGGACTTGTAAAACTCCATACTTTAAGAAAAAATATATAAACATTTTTGATTTTTTTATGATTTAGGCGTACATCTCCCCATTGCCAATACCTTTATTTTTAAAAGGCACATCCTAATATCCTTAGGCATGCTGTATAGTTCTTATTTGGGCTCATTGAGACAAAAAAGTTTGACGGCTTCAACGTGGGTTTCCAGAGCTTACTTAAATGTCAATTTGTGAATGTCAATTTGTGAAACTAATGATGAGCTTGTTTATTTGCGCATCCACATATTGTTTGAGCGTAGCTTCACTCCCAATGGTATCGTCGTCGCCACCGACTGATATCAACCTCGCGTCCACATATTGTAAAAGTTTTATGTTATGTATCGTTATCGTCATATTTCACCATCGCTTCGCCGAATCTGTTGACTACATACATAGTAACGGACGAGAAAAACTAAGATATCCAAATGTACTTATCTTTCTCCAGCGCACTATCTATGCAGGTACAACTTTTTCAACCAGACATGTATAGCCTTAAAACTTCCATGCACCAGTGTCCTGGTCGTTATAGTCTTGAATTCGTTTGGTGTTGTATATTACGTTCTCGGACCCAAGTACCGGACGAGTTCCAGTGGGGGCTGACCGACTCTGTACGAGGAGAAATAGATTTTGATGTCACAGACTTTAGTCCAGTAAGTACAGTCCGAATCCAGGTCGCCCAGATTAATGATGCCACACTCGGTCCTGTGCGGTTTGACAGGCAACGCTTCTCGCATAAATACACCGCAAAATTTGGGAATGTTCAGTGTACGAGGCCACATGTTCAAATCACTCGCTGACATCGGTTCAACATTTTAAGTTTTTTTTAAACAACGAATCTAGTTTTCCGTTTATACGTTTCTGGATACCGTGTTGTCACTGGGATCTGTTTCGAGGATGGTAACGAGTTGGTTGTTAATCGGGTTTTTAAACCACGGGAACAAGTTGCTCTTTCAGCAACGGGGAGATTTTCTGTCGCACTAGTGGTGATACGAATCTCTTTCCGTGCGGTACGTTGTGCTCTACGTATCCCAACACGTCTTTCAGTAGCCCACTGTCAACGTTTTTCTCTAGCTGTCCGTACTCCTGTGACAGTCGCAAATCGCTTTTGTTCTTTATCGTTTTGTGCTGTAAGAGTAATAAAATTTCCGGAGCCCTGGATCTCGACTCCAAGAACGCAGCGTCCTGGGTATGACGTTAAACTGCCTGCCCCCCCCCCCCCCCCGCCTAACCACTTCCCTAATTCCTACCCAATCCCTAAAACTGCCTACCCTGTGTCCCTTCTCTTTGTACCAGGGTCTACTCTATGGTCTGCATTTCTTCTTTCTTTGTGCAGCCCTCGTTTTTTCTTACTTCTTTTCTATCCACGTTCTGTCTTCTTTTTCCATTTTTCTCCGTAGGGGAGCGGCCTGCCCGGACGCTTTAAGGTTGGCGACCTTTCGTACCCCTGAGCTGGTGCCAGACTATTGTCCGAACCTGGCACCTCACCCCATATAACCGAAAATTCCTAATCCTGTCCCGACTGGGTCGTGTTGTTGTTTGCTGGGAGTGCCGGAACTGCTACACAGATCCTCGAGCATGCCCGTGTTCGGGGCTGTGTAGTAGCAGAAGGCTGATGTGAGCTAGCTCTGCCGAGGCATAACGATATACATGAACCCTGGTGCCAGCCACTTCGGTCCCTGGTCAGGAAGTGAGTAATGGACAGATATGTCGGAGATTTCTGTTGCCACGTGCGAGCCCGAGCCGTGCGTGAATTCCCGGCTCGGTTAAACGAGATAACACCGGGCCCCGGGGAACTGGGGTAGGGCTGCCTGCCAAGCTACGGCTGACAGGTACCCTAGGGTATACCCGTTCCCGGTGTCTCGGCCTGCACCTTTACTCACGATGCGCTGGTATACTACTAATTATGGATGTGGGCAATGAATCCCTACCCTACGGGCAAAACACACGAGTAGTAATAAGAGAATCAATCGATGATTTAGACAAAAAACGTCCCCACTCTTCAGAATCTGAAGATGGAGAAGAAAATAATAAGCAAATGAAATTAAGTAATAGTAACACAAACAAACAGTATCTTCCAACGCCACTATTCCTTGTGTTTAAAACACAAAAACGAGAGCGACAATCTGTCCAAAGTGAGTCCCTTTGTGATCAACAAGGCATTAGTCGGAGCAGGCGGTTCGCCGTCATCGGTCAGGAAACTTCGTAACGGAACTATCCTGGTTGAGGCGGTAAACGCTCTACAAGCTCAGAAGTTCCTCTCCATGAAAAATTTTTACGATCAGGTAGAAATTACTGTACAGCCTCATGAATCGCTAAATTCCAGTAAAGGAATAGTTTTCAGTCGCGAGATGCTGTGTTGCTCAGAAGCGGAACTGAAGGAAGAGTTAAAGGATTCTCTCGTCACTGATGTAGTGAGAATAACGAGGGTTGAGAATGGTGTACCAACACCCACACCAGGTCACATTTTGACCTTCGCCCTCCCTCACCCACCAGCCACGATTAGAGCAGGATACCTTTCTCTTCAAGTTAAACCTTACTTCAGAAATCCCCAAAGATGTTTCAGATGCCAGCGTTTCGGACATTCGAGCAAAATATGCACCGGCTTAGAGACTTGTAGCCGATGTGGTCAAAGTGGCCACAATGACAAAGATTGTACAAGCGGAGAAGAGCACTGTGTGAACTGTAAAGGCAAGCACTCTTCAAGCTCTCGCAGTTGCAAGATTTATTTGGAGGAGAAAGAGATATTGAAATTAGTAACACTAGAAAAACTGTCTTTTGGCGACGCCCGTAGGGAGTATAGGAGACGGGTTGGACAAACTCCAAGAAAAGACATCTCCTACTCTCAGGCTGCTTCTGCTCCTCCAGCCCAGCCCGCACAGTGCTCCTCCTGCTCCGCTCTAGAGGGCATGGTACGAGAACTCACTCAACAGGTTGCTGCCTTGGTGCAGCAGTTGAGTGCCAAGGCCTTGCCGCAAACACAAGCGAGTAGTCATACGACTTCTGCCCCCGTAGCAAAGGGACCCCCTAAACAAACAGGAACCATTCCCAGGCCAGTATCTGTGTCTGTGGCACCCGCTAAAGGAAAAGAGCGACCATCTAACCATTCCAAAACGGCGGAGGAAAGAAAGTCTCTCCAAGAGAGACTTAAGACCCAAATCCGAACGAAAGCTCAGGCAAGATCAAAGGGAAGCACTGGTTCACCCCCCACTCCCTGCTCCTCTCAACTTTCCATAGTTGATGAGAATGAGATGGGGGATGACCTTCTGCTTCGATCGGAATTTGAAACAACCCAAGGCACATTTAAACTTAATAAAAATAAAAACAGACAGAAAATTACATACAGTTAAATAAAACATGAACGAATTCAAAATTATCCAGTGGAATATTAATGGTTATCGCGGACATTTGGAAGATGTAAAACATCTTTTACAAAACAAACAACCTCATGTAATTAGCATCCAAGAGACTAAACTCCACCCAGCATGCCAAACCCCCTTGAGGGGATTTGACATCTTTCGGGAAGATTTCCCTCACGACGGGCATGCCTGTGGTGGCGTTGCTCTATTCGTGGATGAATCCCTAGGTGCCTCTGAGGTGCCCCTCCACTCCAATCTCCAATGTCTTTGTGTGTTAATCCAAGTCCCGATTAAACTTTATATATGTACCGTCTACTTTCCACCAATCCCAGTCACCCTCTGTCAAGGTGATCTCGAGGCACTGATCGGCCAGTTACCAAAGCCTTTTCTTCTCCTAGGCGACTTCAATGCCCACCATTCCAGTTGGGGGTCAGACCATTCCACACCAAGGGGAAACTTGGTCGCAAGAGTCCTCGGAGATCACAATATCTTTGTCCTTAATGACGGATCCCCAACTTACCTGTGTCCTAGGACGGGAGGTCGGTCTGCTATAGATTTATCTATATGCATTCCAGAACTTGCTCATAGATTCGATTGGGAGGTCCTCTCCGATACATTCGGGAGTGATCACTTCCCAATTCAGATCAAAATACCTGATTCTTCGTTGAATATCACTAAAAGACCAAAATGGATCCTCGACAAAGGTGACTGGGATAAATTCCAAAAACAATTTACATTACTAGATATAAATACTCCATTGGACATAAATACTGTAGTAGAACTTTTTACAAACTCTATTATAACTGCAGCTCAGGATAGCATTCCAAAGACATCACCCGAACCAAGACAAAAAAATATTCCTTGGTGGACAGAGGAGTGTTCGAGAGCATTGCGAGAGCGAAGACGCGCCCTGCGAAGATTCAACAAACGCCCAACCCAAGAAAATCTTGAAACCTACCGGTTCCATAGGGCAAAAACGCGACGAGTCTTCAGAAATTCCCGAAGAACCTCATGGCAAAATTTCGTGACCACAATATCTCGAACAACTCCTAAGGCCGAAGTATGGAGAAGGTTAAGGTCGGTATGCGGCAAACCCCAACCTTTGCCAATTTTGGGACTCAAGTCGGGCGGAGACGTTGTGACTGATCCCCGGGATGTTGCCGACCTGTTGGCCTCCTCCATATCGGAGGTTTCAAAAAGTTCGTCTTACTGTCCTGAGTTTTTGAGATATAAGCTATATTCTGAACAAACAGACATACTACTCAACAATCCAAATCCATGTCCCTTAAATATAAGGTTTTCCATGCAGGAGTTGGACTCCGCACTGTCATGTACTTCCAACTCTGCTCCTGGTCCGGATGACGTGCACTATGCCATGCTTAGACATTTACCCTCAGAGGGTAAGGGGGCCCTCTTAGCGCTCTACAATAGAGTGTTTGAGGAACAAACTTTCCCGCTAGCTTGGCGTAAATCCCACGTCATCCCCTTATACAAACCGGGACAGGACAAACTATCTCCGTCTAGCTACCGGCCCATCTCGCTTACCAGCTGCCTTTCTAAGGTGTTGGAGCGGATGGTAAACCGTAGACTAATCTGGTTCCTCGAAAAGAACAATCTCCTTTCGAGAGAACAATGCGGCTTTCGCCAAGGACGATCGACGTTGGACCTCATGGTTTCCCTTGAGACAACCATACGTGACGCATTCCTTGAGCGAAAGCAAGTAGTCGCTGTCTTTTTTGATCTGGAAAAGGCATATGACACAGCGTGGCGGAGAGGCATCATTAACACTTTCCAGGCATGGGGAGTGAGTGGTAATATGCTGGCTTTCATTCAGGGGTTCATGTCTGACCGTACATTTCAGGTTAGAATAGGGACAAACCTATCAAGCACAAGCAATCTGGAGAACGGGGTACCACAGGGAAGCGTTTTGAGCTGCACGTTATTCGCCGTCGCCATAAACGGCATAACGGCGTGTGTTCGCCGTCCTGTGCGCTGTTCTTTGTTTGTGGACGACTTTGCCGTTTACGTCCCTGCAAGAAGACTTGCTACGGCGGAGCGTTCCCTGCAGCTAACCATAAGGCGACTGGAGGAATGGAGTAGGCGGACGGGATTTTCGTTCTCTACTTCCAAAACCCAATGTATAACGTTCTCCAGACTAAGAAACTATTTAGAACCGACACTTACCTTGAACAGATCCCGAATAACATCAAGTCGGAATGTGAGATTCTTGGGTCTTACATTTGATTCCCGACTTACATGGATCCCTCACTTAAAATCTCTCAAGGCAAAATGTTTACAAAGGCTAAATATGCTTCGAGTTCTTACTGGGACCAAGTGGGGCGCGGACAGGACATGTATGCTGCGTTTCTACAAAGCTTTTGTCCGTTCGTGCCTTGACTATGGTTCTCAGGTTTATTCTTCTGCCCGGCCAAGCGCGTTAGGAATGCTTGACTCGATTCACCACTCTGCGATCAGGTTGGCTACTGGAGCTTTTCGTTCAAGCCCTACACCTAGCTTATTAGCGGAGGCTAGTGAACCAATGCTGGATATGAGACGCAAGCAACTTGTCATAAATTATTTTTACTCCCTTAAAGCCAAGCCCGAAAATCCGGCATATGAACACGTATTTGAAAGTGACTTGCTCGAAGTCTATGCCAATCGCCCTAACATCTCAGCTCCCCTTGGAGTAAGGGCTAAAGTGCTCCTCTCGGACCTTGGTATCGAGGAGTACCAAGTAAGTCAATGCTACCAGAGTGATATTCCTCCCTGGTTAGTATTAAGTCCCGAAGTTGTCCTGTCACTTCACAAGTACAAGAAAGGAAGCACTTCTAATTTAGTGTTCACGCAGGCTTTCCGGGAACTCTTGAGTGCTCGGGCACCTTGCGACATAATTTACACTGATGGATCTAAGTCTGAGGATGGCACCGGATGTGCGTTCATAACGGCGAGTCGTGAGTATAGATTCTGTCTGCCCTCTGTAGCGTCAGTCTACACGGCAGAACTGACCGCTATTTTTAAAGCATTGAACATCGTCTGCCCCAGGACCAGAAGGCTGGTCATCTGCTCCGACTCGCTTAGTAGTCTGCAAGCAATCAAGGACATGTATCCAAAACATGTCCTTGTGCGCGACATCCGATGTGCCATTCACAGACTTCAAGTCCAAAATATACAGGTTGTTCTGGCGTGGGTGCCCGGTCACGCGGGAATTCCCGGAAATGAGCTTGCCGACAGGGCTGCTGGGAGTGCTCATGAGCTTCCTCCTTTTACTGCTATGGTGGCAGGGTCAGACCTAAAGCCAATGGTGAAGGAGAAGTTAAGACGAGTTTGGGGTGACTCTTGGTCTCGGACGGCGTGTAACAATCTAAGAGCCATAAAACACACAGTAGTTCCCTGGGGGACAGCCATCCGCGAGAACCGCAGAGAGGAAGTAGTGTTGTGTCGGTTGCGAATCGGTCACACGCTGCTGACTCACGGGTACCTCATGAGCCGGGGGGATCCCCCGGAGTGTGCGTGTTGTGGAGTGGCTCTGAGTGTCGAGCATATTTTGGTCGAATGCCGTGATTATACAATGCAGAGACGATCTTGTCAGCTCCCAGCAAGTCTATTCGATCTGTTGGGGGATGATGAGTCAGTCATTGTAAAACTTTTTGAATTCTTAAGAAGAACGAGTCTTATCTCAAAGATTTGATCTGAGCGAGTACCTGTTAAGTTATATACTTTGTCCTTCTATTTATTTGTTATTGTTATTTGTTATTTGTTATTAGTGAGGGTGGGTCCCTTTACAACCTTACCTTCACTAACTTACCTGGTTTTAGCATTAGATTGTTGTTATATTGTTATATTTATATTGTTATTATTTATCTGACATATTTTAATTATTGGGCCCCTTTACAGCCTCTCGGCTATTTTTGTTATTTAGTATTAGTCCTCTGTTCACTGTTGCTGTTTTTCTTATTGTCTTAATGTGATAATTTTCTTTGACAGCGATCCGCTGTCTATTCTTTGTACTGATAACGTGACACCATATTTTAAAGTGTAGGTGTCCGTTAACCATACGGGCATTGATAACCTACGTGTTTTATGCCCTTATAAATATTAAATAAAAAAAAAAAAAAATCCAAGAACGCATGAAACGTAACGACCGCGGTGTTAACTCGCTTGACGAGGCCGCCCGCTAACATGATAATCTGGTACAGCAAACCCACGAACACCGTGGACCTATGTGAAGCGGACAAAGTGTTTGCAGGTCAAAGCGTTCGACCGTGTCTTTGCTCCGGACACTGATCTATTCGAGCGACTGTGGAATCTAGGCACAGGCTCTTGTGCATGTTCTGACTCTTTCGATTTAGATTACGCTTGGCATGAACGTTGGCAATGTAACGATTCAAGTTAGACATTGTTACCTCTTTCTGACAATGCGGATACGGCTTCTTAGGTTCCACAGACGTTTTATCCGATACACACACACTTTAAAATGGCGAGCTATATGTCAACCCCTTATTAATGTGTTGAAGTTTTCACAGTTTTTTTTTTTTTAACATCCGTTACGGGAAGAGGTACTTGCACATGACAGTCATCTCCACTCGCTATCTTGCACTTGACGATATTGTGGTGCCGCGCCATGTGGGACTTGGACACCGTTGCACCACATCTGTCGCACGTCGTAGTTTTCGTAGGGTGCACATCACCAGTGGATCTAGCCATTATCATCTACCTAGTAACCCGGCAATACCACAGTCACTGTAGAGTATGAGTGAGGATCTCAACGTGCAGATGCAATGTGTAACTGATTCTAGGGATTATATAGGCCGAGTCGACGTCATTGCAAGGCGCCGCTCCGTCTGGGGGTCAGGGGTCATCAGGACTTCTGGCGCCGATTGACGTCATTGAGTTTTCCATCGCGCTAAGGCGTTGTGCAACTCGACTCGTCTTAGGGTAAGAACAGAACAAGTGGGTCGCGGTAGAGGTGGAGGTCGCGGTGGATGCTACTAGTTAAGTCGCGGTCGATGTTGACAGCACATGACAAGGAGGTTACCAACGCTGCTCAGTCAAGCTACGACCATTGTCAAGTGAATTCGTTTGATAAAATTTTACTGACTAGATTGTGCTTTTGTTATGCTTTATGAGTCAAGTGATGACAGTGATGAAATGTCAGTTGTCACCAAGTGGTGGCTAATAGGTAATATACCCAACAGATGGTTTCCAGTGCATCCAATAAATTTGATAAGAAGCAGTCTAGGGGAATACCATCATCTTTTTCTCTAACTGAAAAATGACTCGGAACAATTTCATTCTTATATGAGAATGACGCCTGTGACATTCTCGTACTTATTGGAAACAACCGTTCCGTTTTTGGTTTGCTCTGTTTCTCACCACAACTTTCATGGAAATCGAACTGAAGCAGAAGAAAAGTTGGTGGTAACAATCAGGTAACTAATACGTGATATTATAAATATTTGGTTAACTATATTATTTCAAAATTTAACATTGATCATTTGAGTCAATAACATTAATACCTAGTTTGTAAAAATGAGAATAAATTATTATTTGTTTATAAAGTACGCCCCTAGGCTACGGTACTTATTTTATAAGTTATTTACTATTGTAATGCAGTAATTTATAAAATCAGAGTCATACAGTCATTTATTATTATTCAGACTTTTGTGATTTTATTGTTTTGACGAGCTCTTGACAATAATTTTCAAAAGAAAAGAATTTTTATTTTAATCTATTGATTTTTAAAATCAAACGAGGTTTAATATAATTTGTTTATATAGTAATCATGGCTTTTATAGTACACGTTTTTTAAGTTTAGTTAATATTTTAGCTACATTTGGGTTGGCCAATAAGAGTCTTAGTTTATGGTTGATAATGAAACGCTAATTTATAAACCCAAGTTTATTGGTTTGAGACATAGTTTTGATACAGTAAAATTAATTACAACTTATAATACTTTCCACCATCTGCAGCTGTGTTACCAGTCGTGGCGTCTTGGTGACCACTCTCATAAAGTGGATTAAACGAAGTTGAACTTGAAGTTGCGGAATGTTGTGGGGAAAGAGCCATGTATGGAGTACTCGAGGCTGTCATTGGTTGTTGATGTGGGTAGGCCATGACAAAAAGGATCCCTTGAACTTGCATCCGAAAGCGTAATTTATCACGTGGAGACAGTTTTCTTACGTGTGGTAACAGAGAATTAAAGAAACCAATATCCTCATCATTCGGATTTTCGGCTGCTTTATTCTATTTCATTTTCAGTTTCTCTTTTTCTAGTTCCAACAGCTGTTGTCTAATAACAGTTTGAGTTGTTACTCGTTTGATGTATCCAGTCTTTGTCTTTGATACATTTCGGGATTCTGCTACATTAGTCAGGTTTCCTGAGGCTTCATTTGTAGGGTGATTTGGAGCTAGAACTATAGTTTCTAACTGTTCAATCTGGATATCATCCCCATTTCCTTCTTCTTCCCCATCTTCTGATACGATAACACTGCTATCATCGTAGTTAGTGGCAAGATTTCCACTGGATGGTCTAGGAATGAACTGATCAGTTAAAAAAAAGCATTGACTCGAAGTATGGCCAATGAGAGGAGGGCTCATCTGGAGCAGCTGATCCTGACTTCAAGGTCTTCCTTAGCTGCTTCCCAAATTCCTGGCGAAGGGTTTTCCATACATGTGTCAGTTGTTTATCTGAAATAAAGAATAAAAAATATATATTTTTATACACATTTATACTATACATAAATTTATTTATATGTATGTATAGTAAATTGAAAGTGAATTTATTTTGTTTCAGGTATCTAGCAACAGGATGTAGCTTTAAATCCCTTGCATTTTCCGTCCTGGGTATGACGTTAAACTGCCTCTTCCCACCTAACCATTCCCTAATTCCTACCAAATCCCCCTCCAGGGTGTTATTAGTACCCGTCCTCTGACCGTTCCAGTGCATGGCTCGCTGGGAGTGCTTAAGCCGGCACTAGATGCCCTATCTGGTGTCGGTGAGAGCTGATGTGAGCTTGTCTCTGCCGAGGCGTAAGTCATGTACTGGTTCAGAAGCCAGCCACTTCGGTCCTTGGTCAGGAAGTGTTCAGTAGGCAGGGGTGTCGGAGCCCCTGTTGCCACGTGCGAGTCCAAGTTGTGCGCGTATTCCCGACTTGGTAATCGATGGAAACCGGGCCTCGGGGAACTGAGGTAGGGTTGTCCCCCAAGCTACGGTTTGTGGGACACCCGAGGGCATGCCCGCTCCCGGTGAATCGGCCCGCACTACTAAACACGATGCGCTGGTGACCCTATATATGGATATTCAAACCACCCCACCCTTAGGGCAAGAATTCGGAGGAAGAGATCTTAATGATCCAGAGAAAAAACGACAGTTGTCAGATTCTGAAAATGAATCATATATAAAACAAAGGAAAGTGGAAGAAAAAGTAAATGCAGAAAATATGAACGTTCCAACTCCACTATACCTAATCGTGAGTCATAAGGATGAGGGCAAAACTCTAACAAAGGTTAGTCCTTTCCTTATAAACAAAGCTTTTGTTTCCTCAGGCGGTCAGCCTAAATCGGTAAGCAAACTGAGAAATGGAACTATCCTGGTGGAGGCTGCGAATTACATCCAAGCCAGGAAGTTCCTTCAGATGACAAGCTTTTTTGACCAGGTGGAAGTCGTTGTTCAACCGCACTCCTCACTGAATACCTCTAAGGGGATCGTCTTCTGCCGTGACCTGATGGAGTGTAGTGAGGAGGAAATTAAGGACGAGCTGCAGTGTGAAATGGTAACCGATGTGGTCAGGATGCTTCGGACGGAGAATGGGAAAAAGGTTCCTACTCCTGGTCTAATTCTGACCTTTGCTTTTCCCCAACCCCCAAAAACTATTAAGGCTGGGTACTTGTCCCTGACTGTACGGCCATACTTTAAAAATCCACAGCGGTGTTACCGTTGTCAGAGATTCGGGCACTCTACTAAGACGTGCTCGGGCCCTGAGACTTGTTCCCGTTGCGGCGATGAAGGCCACCAAGAGGAAGGTTGCAAGAACGACGTCAGATGCGTGAACTGTAAGGGCAAACACGCGGCCACTTCGAAGGAGTGTAGAGTTTACGTAGAGGAAAAGGAAGTATTGAAGATCGTTACTCTTAACAAACTCTCCTTTAACGAAGCCCGCAAAGAGTACAGGAGAAGAATCGCTCCAACCCCTAAAAAGGGAGTCTCGTACTCCGAAGCTGCTTCAGCCCCAGTCCAATCCGCACAGTGCCCGTCATGTACCGCTTTGGAAGGTATGGTACTCAATCTAACAGAGCAGGTTGCCGCTTTGGTTAAGCAGCTTGCAGCCGGTACCGGACAACATCCGTTGACATCCGCCAGTAATCCTTCCCAAGCAGTCCACACGCCCCATACTAAGTCCAACACACAGACTCAAGCTCGCCCAACAGCTACTTCTACTTTCAGAGATAAGGTTCAACAAAATACGAAACCCGCCTTATCTTTGGAAGAGAGGAAAAAACTCGCCGACAAATTAAAAAAGAACATAGAAACAAAATCAGAAAATAGATCCAAATTCCTAGTAAAAAAGACTAATCCATCCTCGTCCAGATCCTCACAAATATCACTTGATGATGATATGGTTGAGGACCCTTTGGAGATGCAGACAGAGTTCCAAACTGTTCATGGTAACTTCCGTCCTGTATCTAAACAAAGAAAAAAAATTACGATGAACTAGCACAAAATAAAATATATAATATAAAATGCTGTTACAATGGAATATTAATGGTTTGAGAAGCCACTATGAAGACTTAAAATTACTCATAAATACAAGAAAACCTAAATTTATTTGCCTACAAGAGACAAAATTGTCTCCTCATACTCATTTCAAACAAAATGGTTATGACATCTTTCGCCTAGATCATCACCAACAAATTTCCTGTGGAGGTGTGGCTATTCTAGCAGATTCTTCTGTTAGTGCTAGAGCTTTGAACATCGTCACAAACCTCCAGGCAGTAGCAGTATCAATCGATGTTCCTTTTAAATTAACTATCTGCTCCATATATATTCCACCTCCCCCTTTTGATTTATCTCTTGATGATCTACGTGATCTCTACAGCCAACTCCCGTCTCCTTTCTTGATGGTTGGTGATTTCAATGCACACCATCGTTCTTGGGGTTCCAGCCATTCTGATCGGAGGGGTAACATGGTTGCTGGATTGTGGGATGAAGTGGCAGCGGTCATTCTCAATGACGAGTCGGCCACTTACATGTGCCCTAGGACTGGCATATGGTCGGCAATTGACGTGTCAATCTGCAGTCCGGTCGTGGCAACTCGAGTGCATTGGTCCGTACTTCCCGACCTGTCAGGGAGTGACCATGCGCCCATTGCCGTGGCTTTTGAATCCTTTCCGTCTTCGACAGGCAGGTGTCCCAGGTGGAAAATTAAGAGGGCTGACTGGAACGAGTACAAAAAGAACATAATTTCTCAAACTATTAATATCCAATCAAACGACATAAATACAGCCAATTTATTATTTGCATCCAATATTATAACATCCGCAGAGCGCAGCATTCCAAAATCCTCGGGTTCACCAAACAAACGCCAGGTATCTTGGTGGTCTGAAGAATGTTCGGCGGCTCTAAAGGAACGTCGAAAATGTTTAAGACAGTTCAACAGATCACCGACTGAAGAAAATTTAAGTAGGTACAGAAGAGCACGGGCCAAAGCAAGACAGGTATTTAGACAGAGACGGCGGCAGTCCTGGCTGGACTACACAGATCGAATAAAACGAACAACTCCTGCATCTGATGTTTGGAGGAAGCTTCGATCTGTTTGCTGTAAGACCTCTCCACCTTCTCTTATTGCTCTGAAAAATGGTACCGATGTGGTAACTGATCCCTTGACAGTTTCCAATCTACTCGGCTCACATTTTGCGGAAATTTCAAAAACGTCATCTTACAATAGGGAGTTTCAAAATTTCAAAACAAATACAGAAAGACATCCTCTAAATTTAAATATTAATAATAACTCTCCTTTAAACCTTCCCTTTACCATTGATGAACTTGATTCATCACTAAAGGCGACATCAAATTCTGCTCCAGGTCCCGATAACATACATTATGCCATGTTGCGGAACCTGACGGAGGATGGAAAACAAGATCTTCTAAAATTATATAATAGAATATATTTAGAAAACACATTCCCTAATTCTTGGCGTCGTTCACACATTATTGCTCTCCAAAAACCGGGCCAAGATAGAGCTTCTCCAGGTAGCTATAGACCAATTTCGCTTACTAGCAGTCTCTGCAAAGTACTCGAAAGGATGGTCAACAGACGCCTTGTTTGGTTTCTGGAGAAAAATAATCTTCTTTCACCTTCCCAGTGCGGATTCCGACAAGGCCGGTCTACAAGTGACCATCTACTTGCCTTGGAATCGGCAATCCTGAATTCCTTTATTGAAAGAAAACAGTTGATCGCGGTATTCTTCGACATTTCCAAGGCTTATGACAAGGCTTGGAGAAGGGGGATATTAAATGCTTTAATATCTTGGGGTGTAGGGGGCCACATGGTTTCTTTCATACAGGGCTTCTTGTCGGAAAGAACCATACAGGTTAAACTTGGGACAACCATTTCCGATTCCTTCACGCTGGAAAATGGTATTCCACAAGGTAGCGTTCTAAGCTGTACTCTGTTTGCCATTGCAATCAATAACATATCGTCCTGCGTTACCCCTCCTGTGCGCTGTTCTTTGTTTGTAGATGATTTCTCTATTTACATCTCTACAAAGAAGCTAGCGGTGGGGGAGAGAGCTTTACAGCTTACCATCAACAGGCTTCAGCAGTGGTGCGGAGTTACGGGTTTTTCTTTTTCTCCACCTAAAACAAAAGCCATTGTTTTCTCCAGAATGCGTACTGTTGAGCAGCCAACGCTCTCTTTGCTGGGTCAGAGAATCACTACTTGTGACAATATCAGATTCCTGGGTCTCACATTTGATACCCGGTTAACTTGGGTGCCTCATCTGAAAGACCTAAAAGATCGATGCGTGAAGCGCTTGAACATACTGAGAGCTTTAAGCGGAACAAAATGGGGGGCGGACAGGATATGCATGCTCAGATTCTACAAAGCCACCATCCGTTCCTGTCTAGATTATGGATGTCAAGCATATGGGTCCGCAAGACCCAGTGCTCTCAAAATGCTTGACCCAATCCATAATTCTGCTTTAAGACTGGCCACTGGAGCTTTTCGATCTTCTCCTATTAAAAGTCTTCTTGCAGAAACGGGAGAACCTCCTCTTTCGCATAGACGGCAACATCTGTCCCTAAACTATGTTCATGCTCTTTCAGGTAAGCCAGACAACCCTGCATTTGAACCGGTCCTGCGAAATCCACTCCAAAATTCTTTCCTAGCTAAACCAAATCATCCTTCACCCCTAGGCGTTAGGGCCAAAACCTACGCCTATGAAATAGGCCTAAACGATTACGAGTTCAAAGTCGTCCATCAATGTGATATTCCACCCTGGAGCGTCTCAATGCCAAAAATCATTTTAAATCTCTCTAGGTTTAAAAAAGACTCCACTCCAGAAACAGTCTACCAACAAGAACTCCGTCAAATACTAGGCAGCCTCGCACCTTGCGATGTTGTCTATACTGACGGGTCAAAGGAACGTTGTAGAACTGGATGTGCTTTCGTCACTGGGGTTAGACGATACGGGTTTCGTCTCCCCAACGACTCTTCCATTTTCACGGCCGAATTAACAGCCATCAAAAAGGCCTTAAATATAACGTGTGCCATGACAAATAAATTGGTTATCTGCAGCGACTCCCTTAGTGGTATGCAAGCCATCAGCGATATGTATTCTAAACACATAATCATCCGCGAAATATGGCACTCTTTGTCTTCCCTTCAGTCCGAAGGTGTTGCTGTCTTTCTTGTCTGGGTACCTGGACACATTGGAATATCCGGAAACGAGCTGGCAGATAGAGGAGCCAAAGAAGCATTGGAACTCCAGCCTTACACCGCACGGATGGTTTCTTCCGATATTATCCCGGTGGTGAAGGGCAAACTGAAAGCCAAATGGAATACCGAGTGGCAGGCAGTCGTTAACAACAAGTTACGACGTATTAAAGACTGCGTTGGACTCTGGGAGACTGCAAACCGCCCGAGCCGTCGTGAGGAGGTTGTGCTGTGTCGCCTGCGGTTAGGCCACACGCTTCTCACACATGGCTTCCTCATGGATAAAGATGATCCTCCGGTCTGCGACACATGTGAGACTGTCATCACAGTTGAACATGTGCTTGTTGACTGCCCTCGCTACTTGGTACATAGGCGCAACTCGAATCTGCCGGCTTCGTTGAACGGTATTCTCTGTGATGACGAGACGGCAACTCAAAGACTGTTGTGTTTTCTGAATGCAACGTCGCTAATGAATAAAATATAGTACTTATGTTAAACTTATTTATTCCGATTATTGATTGTTGTTTATATTTATAAGTTTTATTATTTATGTGTATTTATCTTTATAATGACAGCTGCCAAATTAGCCCCTTTACAGCTTTCTTGGTGGCAGTAAAATTTGTTAAGTTTGCACAGTTGATTTAATTAATGTTAAGTACCTTGTCCTTATTTATGTTCTATTTATCTTTTAGTCCTTATATAGGTTAAGACCTCTCTACAGTCTTTCCCTTGTTATATTTATTGTTACCTAGTTTTAAGTATTAATTATTTACTCACCTACTTGTCGTAATTCCTATTTTTGTTATATACAATGTAATCTGTATGTACCTAATTGACACTACCAAATACGAGTAGGTGTCAATTCTTTCTTGAGGGCAATGATAACCTCAGCGTTTTTTGCCCCTTATAAAAAAAAAAAAAAAAAAAAAAAAAAAAAAAAAAAAAAAAAAAAAAAAAAAAAAAAAAAAAAATCCCTTGCATTTTCCTTTCGAATGGGCGCATCAACTGTAGCTGCTATAGTGAAAAATGTCTGCAAGTGTTTCTGGCAGGTTCTGCAACCTCTCCACGTGCCTGCACCGTCTACTTCAGATTTCCAACGCATCGCTAAACGGTTCAATGAAGTGTGGAACTTTCCAAACAGTATTGGTGCAATCGATGGAAAACATTACAGAATAAAGTGTCCCACTCGTTCTGGCTCCATGTATTTCAACTACAAATATTTCTTTTCTAATATTTTGCAAGCAGTAGCCGACCACCACTACAAGTTCGTGTGTATTGATGTTGGAGGTTATGGGAAACAAAGTGATGGGGGTACGTTTGCTGCTTCCGATGTTGGTCGTTTATTGGAAAATAATAAATTACCTATACCTGAGGACACGGAGATTCTCTTTACCGATATCAAAGTTCCACATGTGTTCATAGCAGATGAAGCTTACCCACTAAAAGAAAACATCATGAGACCTTTTGGAAGAAACAACCTAGGCGATGCTGAAGAGATTTTTAACAAAAGACTATCAACGGCTAGAAAAACTGTCGAATGTGCTTTTGGAATCTTATTTGCTAAGTGGCGTATCCTGAGTAATTGTACTGAAACTAATCCTTCTACTGCGGATGATATTATTAAAGCAATTTGTATTTTACATTATTAGTTATTGATATGGATGGATTCTGTGGTGACGTTGAAGACCTTCCACCCGTTCCAGCAAGATCAAACCTCAACAGGGCAGGAAGATCAAGAAACGCGGCCGCAAAAGAAGCAAAGTGTATAAGAAGAAAGTTTGTAAATTATTTTGTAAACAATCCACTAGAAAGATAGGCCAATTTAGTGTGTAAAAATACCTTTGTAATACAGCTGTACAGAGGGTGGCCAAATTATTAGACTAGAACTAGTTTTCGGGGAAAATTATTTTTTTAAATCGTTTTTAAATATCTGTGTACATCAAATTGTATAACTAATATTTTGTGTGTATACCCTTGTTCTTTATCAACATTTCAAAACTCTTTGGCATGCTCTGGACCAATTTTGTACAGTTCTCTTTGATTTCTTCAATGTGGTACCACACTTTAATTTATTAAAAATTCACAAGCCCTTGACGTGTGGTCACCTTCTTCTTTAGCATTCTTTTCTTGACAATTGACCACAAATTATCAATTGGATTCCTGTCAGGGCTGTTACCTGGTCAAGGGAGCACACTGATGTCTGATTCACTGAGAAATCTTGTTACTGTCTTGGCTTTATGGTATGGATCACCATCATTCTTAAAAATAAACTCCCCATTTGGAAACCAATCTTGAGTCTGTAGAATTAGTCTCCTTTGCAGCACATAGATATTTTATGAATTACTTTTTCCAAATACTCTGTTGTCCAATGGTCTAAGCCTTTAGCCCACTCTAATCGCTTCTGTGCCATGGTAGACGTGATCTTTCGCTTTTTCCTTGGTCTGCGAGCGTTGAGTCCTTCTGTGTTTAACAATCTTCTCACACTTCTAGGTGAAATATTGGCTCCATACTCGTTTATCTGGTCAGCCATTTGTTTGTGGTAAGTCTCCTGTTTGTTTTAACAATATTCTTTAGTTTCCTGATCTATCAATCTATCATTCCTTTTGGGCTTGCGGCCACAT
This sequence comes from Homalodisca vitripennis, assembly GCF_021130785.1. NCBI lineage: Eukaryota > Metazoa > Arthropoda > Insecta > Hemiptera > Cicadellidae > Homalodisca > Homalodisca vitripennis. The sequence goes on from NW_025776506.1 coordinate 79,746, forward strand.
TTTCCAACTCGATGCGTCTGATTACTTAGGTTTTGGTCACAGGTTCACTTGATCCTACTTACTGATCTTTTAGAAATACCCAACCTTTACGCTAGTTCAGTTTGTGAATAACATCTTTCTTTTAAAAGAATCTTTACTGAAGCTTTTTTCTTATGAGAAAAAACACAATTTTTGGTACTTTGGGATTATACCGACCACACCAGTATGAAGGAAACAGGATTTTTCCGGACATTTGCCATCGTTAAGTGAAACAAGAAAACAGTAACACTACGTTTCGAGATCTGCAATCTGATCTCTTCTTCAGGTAAAGAACTAACCTAATACACAATCCTTCCATCGTCAAAAATAACCTTCAAACAAAGCACACCAGTATGAAGAACACAAAAATAGAAATTTATAGAAACAAACATGATAGAACGAAAAAACAACTCTTCAATTACAAAATTACAAACTTACAAGCATTTCCAGGTATTGTGATCGGTATTGTTGTCGCTGTTATCTTATCTTTCTCGAGAATCCTGATTACGGCAGGCCGCGCGGCATCACGTGATTTGCACGGTACATCATTGCCTTTCCATTACAATTCAATTTATATTTCTGATTAGCCCCTCTAGAATTTGATATTTTACTGATAGGTACTATCTCGAGGGATGTTTTTCTTTCGTCGACATCAGCGCGGGGCAGCACCGAAGGTGCTGTCGAAGCCCGCGCTGATGGCCGGAGGCACTCGCATTTTGGGTGGCGGAATGTGATCAAGAATAAAAACAAGTTTTGAGTGTTTTTTTAATAAAAAGTTTAGTTTGGTAAATGTTTGTTTTTGTTGAATTTTTGTGTTTGGAGAAATGTAGAGGTAAAACACGGAAGTACAACAAAGCGATGCACCAGCTGAACGGGCGGCGAGACTCTGCAATCACGTTATCTACTAGACGCTCGACTTTGACCTCTGTCTGAGGATGGGGAGGTGTTTGCGATAAGACAATTCCTGTTTTATATTGACGAAATATTGTTCTACGCTAATCTAGTAATCAGTAGAAACGAAATGTGAAATAACGATTCATGTCTGGGTGTGGTCGGTATAATCCCAAAGTACCCAATTTTTTTCCCATGACTGTTAAAAAGTGGCCTCACTCTTGAAGTAATCTTAAAATATTAAAAGCCAAAAAAAACACACAACCTTTGACGGTTTTACAACCAGAATCCACTACTAACACTGTTACCAGCTCATATTACAAGGAAACCCCACTAAAAACAAGAATAACCAATATTAGATACATACAGAAGTTGAGTTTATGTTCAGTTAAAATTGCCTAAAAATCGTCAGCTGATTTAAGTGCTACCAACTGGATATGACATTAACTTCAATGCCTCAAATAGAAATATAAAGTTCTAATATAATGTAACGAATGCAAATATATGAAAAATAACAATATATTCTAGGATTATAAAGCATAGTTACGAGATAACTTAAAATGTCGTAAATTTGAATGTCTAGTCTAATAATTTGGCCACCCTCTGTACAGTAAATTGAATAAAAATATTATTATTTCTTTAAGAACAGTTGACTGCTGTTTAACAACCCTAGATTAACCCTTTGAGTGCCGCGAAGCCCACTCGGGGTTCCGCGGTATTATTAATGAGTATAAAGTTTTGTACACTTTTACAATTATTTCGCCTATATTGTCAAGGCATTTTCGAATTTCGGCAAAATAATCCTTTAAAAATAAATGTTAAAAAAATATAAATTATGAAATAATAAAATAGCCTATTATAAATGTACTATAGAAAATCTTTTTGTTGATAATTGAAATAAAAACACTTGTATAATATGTCTCTATAATAACTGGATACCTTTTATTTTGTGTATTGTAACTTGTATCAATTACCTGTCGTTCCAAGTTGATTTGCTATCTTCTTCCACTCCTTTTCTAGAACATGCCGGTTATGATGTTGTCTGTGGGTCTTGTCCCACAATACGGGAGTGAGATGCACAATCGCTATGAGTTCTTCCTTCATACTTGATTTGAACAAAACAACGCAACAAAGATTTAGGTGTACCTTACCGCACGGGATGACAGACGCCAGACTACATGCGAGCTGTTGGGGTATGTGGTGTAGGGGAGGGGGGTTGACAACTTGGCCCTGAACGCGCCAATCACAGCGAAGCATCCTTGAAGACCGCGCAGTAGGCATCCATGTAAAACAAACTCATTTGATTTTCAAAAGCATCGATGTAAACCTCCTGGATGGCACCGCGACTTAACTGCTCTGTTCTCTTCCATTCACTACAACGTGTTTGTTTTACATGGATGTCGACATCGACCGCGACCCACTTGTTCTGTTCTTACCCTTAGGGTAATAACGCACTGGAGCGACCGCGACCACGACCACGACCGCGACCGGTCGCATAATGTGCGACCAATACGTCGACTGGTCGCGCGACCAGCAATTTGAACAATTTAGTTTGGTCGCTATTCAGTTGCAATATGGACCTGGAGGAAATAGCTATTGTAGCGCATGTGTATACTCGTTACATTAAACGTAAAAAACGGAGGTTTTGGGTACATCCCCTTTTGCAATATAGGTCTACAAAAGGGCAATTCGCAACATTTTTTTGTGAGTTACGGCAATATGATGAAAAGTTTTTTAACTATACAAGAATGTCTGTTTCTAGTTTTGATTATATACTAAGTAAAATTGCAGATAGTATTAGAGGAATAGACACAGCAATGCGGTCATGTATTGGAAATGAAGAAAAGCTACTTGTTACATTAAGGTAAGTTTATTTGTGTTTATTACAGAAAAGTAATATTGCAATGTGCAAGATTGTAAAAATAAGTTTGGATATGAACAAAACGAACTTCAAACAAAATACTCTTATTATAAGACGTTATTCACTTTGTTCAAAACATTGAAAAACTGAAGAGCTATTACTGCTGTTGTATTCATTTCTTCCTGTTGATTGTGGAGGTGAAGTTTGTTGGCTGAAATGAAAGTTATTATCAATACTGTAATTAGTGCTGTATCCTTGAGAGTAATTAGTATTAGGTGTTGGGTAGTGCTGGGTAGGAACTGTATTCTGCTCAATGATATTTATAATTTGGCGTCGGACTGATAATTTTAAATGGTCTGGAACTTTTTTATATTCGACACTAAAGACAAGAGGAATAACCTATCCTCATCACATCCAACTTCTGTATCATGTCTGCGCCTTTCATCAGCTGATTCTTTCAATATTTTTACTAATTGTTGACCAACATTATCCTCTGGTTTTCTTTTTTTGGCTGTTACCCGTATTGCATACGGCTCTGCCGTCGCTGTAGTTGCAGTAGGTGTTTCAGATTCTGGTCCCTGGTCCAATTGGGTATTTTCAAGATCGATGTCATCTTCATCTGGAGGATGTGACACATTGGAATGGGTATTGGTTGGTGGGTTGTTGGAATTCAAGAATGACAACATGTGGTAGTATATGTATGGTGTTTTTCTGTTAGCAGCTGAACCACTCTTTCCACCACTCAACCTCCTTCTCTCCCTGTTGTAACAATCCTTCACACTCTTCCATTTTTTCTGTAGGTGCGTACCTGAAAAAAAACCGGTGAAGTCGTATCTCTGCAAATACAGCGCTTATTAAATTAGAGGTTTTTTTTTCTTCAATTTGTAGTATATTTTAGTAGGAAAGTAACAAGCTGTACTATATAATGTTACTTCCAAAATATTTGCAGTTTAATTATACTATAAATAGTACAGCTCAGATTCTTATTTTCAGGTATCTGGCGACTGGAAATTCATTTGTGGACTTACACCACTCTTATCGTCTGGGAGTAACTACAATAAAGGAAATTGTTTCAAGAGTATGTTCTGCACTATGGAATATTCTACAGAAGGAATGTCTACCTGAACCAACAAAAGAAGACTGGTTAAGAACTGCAGCTGAATTTGAAAAGAGGGCAAACTTTCCTAATTGTCTAGGCGCTGTTGACGGAAAGCATATTAGAATTGTAAAACCCCCAAACAGTGCATCACTGTACTATAACTACAAAAACTACTTCTCCATCATCCTTATGGCAGTGACCGATGCAAACTATCAATTTGTATATGTTGATATTGGATCATACGGAAAATGTGGAGACTCTACTATATTCCAACAATCAACTTTGTACCAAAGAATAAATACTGGTACTATGGATATTCCCGAGGACAGACCAATATCACAAACACGTACTACACCAATTCCATTTGTGTTTCTTGCTGATGATGCTTTCTCACAGTCTCAAAGAATTATGTGTCCTTTCATTGGAAAGCAGCTTAATATGAAGAAAAGATTGTTGCACTACAGACATTGCAGAGGTAGAAGATACGTTGAATGTACCTTCGGAATCTTAGCCAATAAATGGCGTATTTTCCATGGGGCTTTGAATGTTAATATTGAGTTAGCTATAGACATTATTAAGGCGTGTTGTGTTTTGCACAATTACGTACGAAGTAGAGATGGTTTCCAGTTTCCAGACACATTATATAGGTTTCCAAGTGATGACAACATAAGAGGAGGCACACACACACGTCAATACAATTCAAACGCAAGAAACATTCTAGCAGAATATTTCGCAAACGAAGGAGCAGTTTCATGGCAAAACCACTACCTTTAATAATAGCAAAAATGAAATATAATTAACAAGAACTTGTTGATGTTGTTTTTCTCATTACATGACACACTGGTACTTTATTAATTAGGTAACTTATTTGCTAAGTAAAATAAATAATGTAATTAACAGTTACTTACATAGTGTATTTTTTTTCTTTAGTGGTTGCTTCTGCACTGCTAAACAACAGTGTAATCTCTTGCCATGCTTTCTTCCTCTCATTTTTGTTGCTGTATTCTTCTTTTGTCATGTCACACAAACATTGCCTTTCCTTAACACACAGAATAAACTTTTCTGTATCGAAATCGACTTCACTCATTATTGCCTACCTAACCTAAAAATTAAATACACTACTCAAAAAGAGAGAAGATATCACAACAGCGACTGGTCGCGGACTAGTGCGTGTTCTCCCATGTCATCTCATGTTGGCTGTGGTCGCGTCACATCGTCTGGCCGCAGCGACCACGACCAAATATTCTGGTCGCCGCGGCCAACAGCTCTGGTCGCGGTCGCGGTCATTCAATGCACGTTGGTACATGCCTGTCTATGTTAATTTGGTCGCTAGCGACCGGTCGCGGTCGTGGTCGTGGTCGCGGTCGCTCCAGTGCGTTATTACCCTTACCCTCGTCTCTGGGACGTTTGCTTACGTGTTGCACAGCATTGACGAACTTCACCATTAAGTCTGGTGAGTCTGGAACTCTAAATTGTTGCCATCCAATGAAGTTAAACTGTTTCATCTTCAGTACAACACATCCCTACAACATGTTTGAAAATCAGTAATATGTTAAATGCATCGGACCCAAAGATTGTTTAAATATTTTGTCTTCATCACGTTTACTGTGGCAGACACGAGTGCTGGCGTTTGAATTAGTTCCTCTTATTACTGAATCGGTATATAGCTTATATGGATATAACTTTAGTATTTTTTTGCTTTAAGTAGCTAGGTGTTATAAATAGTCACAGTACCTTACAATTGCTACACATGATAACAATACACTTAATTGACAGTTTATTAAAAAAACAAAAGAAGAATCTATCAAAAACATCGAGGACAACTTTAAAAAGTGAACAAAAAGAAAAACGAAACTGGCAATCCATGAGTTATGGTCCATTTTATAAAGAAATTAAAAAAGTACTTAGAAAACATCTTGACATGAACATAACATTTTACACACCATATAAGATAAATAACCTAATTGGAAATCCTAAATATAAAATTTTAGATGAAAATAAAAGTGGCATTTACAAAATTAACTGTGAAGATTGTGATAAAATTTATATTGGCCAAACAAAAAGAACCATTAAAACAAGATTTAAAGAACACGAAAGATATTATAAATATGGACAAACTGATAAATCTGCTATTGCTAAACATGCTTTTGAAACAAACCACACCTTTAAAAACTTTACATTATTAAAACAAGTTCATAAACAAGAAGAACTCGACGCATATGAAACATTATACATAACAAAACATAAAGATAATGTATTAAACAATGATTTTGGACCGATTCAAAATTCACCAATCCTTTAAAATATAACTAAATTCTTTTTTGCCCCAAACTTTTATACATATACTAATATTTATTTTATTTTATTTTAATTTTAACCATATAAATTTTGTTAGTTTTACTCAGCTGATATTTGTTTTTAAATTGTTGATTCACACCTGATGATGGCATCTTCGATGTCGAAAGGCCTCGTGAAAAATACACAAATTATTGGAGAATTGTGAGTTTTCTTTCTTAAAATAATAGAAAATTTATATTCCAACAAGAAGAGCTCCTCCTCCTTCATTGATAACTCGAGTTTCAGGTTTCGGTACCTTATTTTTTTAATCTCTATATGTTATTAAAACATTAAAATACACTTCGTCCTAAGTTAAAAATTAAAATAATAACACTTGAACATTGAAAATAAAGACAAACATAATAATTAATTATTACTGTCACATACTAATCGTACCTTATTGAAAGGTCTTTCCATTGGTGTTGTTTGTAATTTGTGGAAGACATAAGAAGCAATTTCGTTTGAAGCCTTTTTGAATTGGTTTTTCTGTCCAGACAAAGGCTGTAACATTCTCACAAGCCAATTTACTTTTTGAATTTCCTTTTACAACAGTGAAATTGTTGAGGTAAATTTGTCGGCTATAGTAAGTAGCCTGGTCAGGTAGTTTAGGCAAAGGGAGTTTTTTTGACAATCATAACTAAAGATTAAAACATTAGGATCTGTACATTTCAGTGCCTCGTAAAAAGCATTGGCCCTCAACTTGTGAACTCGCTTTTCAGTAATTAACTGTTGTTTTTCCTGGCCTAAGGTTGCGTGTTTTAGTCTTTCATCTAATTGCAGGCAGGTAGAACACTCATCTACCCTAGGCGTTCCAAACCCAAGATTATACTTAGTGTTAAAAATGTACCAGTGTGTGTGACTTTTATATTACTTTGATAATCAGTAAGTGAACTGTTGTACATTTTCCACATTTTTTTAACTGTTAATTCTGCAAGAAGATACTTTCTTCCTGTGTGTTTAGCACAATAATGTATGTGGTTCAGAACATTTGAATTTATTTATGAACTGCATTCCTTTTTCTTTTTTGGGCTGATTTCTAATAGAAACCTTATCACCACCTGTATTCTCTTTACAGAGCTCCCCCGTTTTCCTGAAATGTGTCAAAATGCCGTTAACTCGAAATCGTGGAATATGAATTCGCAGGAAAGTGTTGAGGCACCTGAAGAGCTGCCTATTGTAGGCCCCACTAGTTGGATGTCTCCTTTTAACTGTCTCGGAGGAGGTAAATTTAAAGACAAAGTTGTCTTGATAAACCTTGTTTTTCTGAGAGTAGAAGTTTTGGTGAAATCGTCTAACATCTTGAAGTGGGATTGTAGAACACTAAAATTTGTTAGTGTTGTGCCCACAAGTTGGAAACCTGGGAAGACCTTTAGACGAATACCTGAAAGAGAAAAATATTATTAGCCTTTTGGTATTAAAATGCTAATAATATTTTTCTTGGTTCTAACTGTTTAGGATTTATTGCCTGTTTACATAACCTATGCTTAAAAATTATTACAAGCAACAAGTTAAGATGGGCAACACAAGATAGGCATTATAACCTTGTCGAAATACTCGTAGTATGTTTTCTTCAAAGTAAACAAATGTGATAACTTTACTAAGCCTATGGATTAATAAGGGGTTTCGCCTTAAAATCATACTTTGAACAGGTTGTCATAACAAAACTTTTGGCTTTATAGAACACTTAGCTTGCTTCTTTAGCTTTATTTCGTTTCCTTTTCTCTGGTGTCTTTGACTTCTTTCTTGTTAACCCTGTTGATGGCTGCACTAGTTCATCCATTGTCATTTACTCATTTAAACTATTATAATATTACTGTATTAATCAAATTTAACGGAACAAGAGTGTTAAAAACGCTCAGTAGCAACTTTGAGGTTAGGGTAACAGTGTTCAAGAGTGACACACCGGCCTCAGCAAAACTCTGTTTTCGGCTAATTATTTAAAGCTTGAAATGTGAGTTTTGACCCAAACCATTTTTACCATCCGTTTCGCCTTTACGTTACAAACAAAGTGATGTGCATAACTCAATACCTTAAAAAATTGGAGAATGTGAGTTTTGCATCTACACCCCTCATATAATTAATTCTAAATTTATCATTTAAGAACCGGAAAGCAGGATAAGTTGTTGAGAATAATGAAGGATCAAGTTATAACCTGGCATCTCATATCGATTCTCTCCCCTCCCCACTCCTAATCCAAACTTTCCATGAAGCAATAATGTTGTATGTGAAAGTCAAAATGTGGAAAGTGCATTAATATGTCTTCTCAGACTACTAATATTCAAAATTAAAATATTAAAGTCTCATAGTACATTTCTGAATGTCATCCTATCAGTATAACAATCTAAATAAAATGTCAAAAAGCACACTGTTTATTGTTTTTACTCTTCACTATCTACATCCAACAATCAAACAATTTTACCATAACACTACACATTTTAATCTTAGCCTCGTACTCATTAATTTTAATTGAAAGATTATTTTATATCAGCCAATTGCAGATCAAATCTTTGCTAATAACAGGAGAATTGCTGTTCAATAGTTTCTTACATCTCTGATAAATGTTCTCGTGCAATTTACCAATAATAACCTTACTAATTTGTTCTTTATAACCGTTGATCCTACCTGTACAAAAGTTACACTTCCATTACTCACTGCGTGTCTGTCTCACTCGATTCCAGTATATTTCAACATTCGAAATGTAGTGAAGATTTACAATGTGAACACAACGCAAATTCTCAAACCTCAGACAAAGTGGCATCGCAACCAGCACAGTCACCCATGTTGGGGTATGAATACATATAAGCACAGAGTTCCAGATAAGTACTATTTGACTGCCAGTAACCAACTCAGCATATTTATAATTCAGAATATGGTTTTAAATAATATTATGATACTTCAATTATACAAAATAAAAGTCTAAAATCCAAAAAAAAATTACTTTCAGAATAGATAGTATAAATAGAACAATAAACTAACGTAATTCCTCTACAAATTTGTGAAAATTATAGACACTAATAATATTTTATGGAAAATGTCTTTACAGTTAAAATACATTTTATAGAATACAGGAAATACATTACAGGAGGAAAATAAAAGAACACAATTTTATTTATACCATCTGTAGTTTAATTAAACGGGGACCGGGTAGATCCTATGCTGCGCATGTTAAATTTGCATATTAGGTGCACACTTTTCTCAGAAAGTACTAAAGCTACATACATGAGATTTATACCACATGTTATATGCATATTGAACTACAATTTAAAGCAGGGATTTATCTTTTTCATTTTTATTTTTCAAGTTATAATTTTTTTTGTGATGTTTTTTTTTTTCAAAGAAAAAAATTATAACATGATAAAATATATCCCTGCTTTAAAGTGTAGTTCAATACGCATATAACATGTGGTAAAAATTTCATCTATGTAGCTGGAGTACTTTCTGAGTAAAGTGTGCACCAAGTTTCAAAAATTGTGTTTTCGAGAATCGTAAATCAAAGTAGGCCTACTTTTAAAAACACATGTAATCATACCTTTATTGATTTAAAACCGACCAGCTCCATAACTTGGGTCATCTGGGTCTTCTTCTTTGTCTTCCAGCTTTCTTTTACTCGATCTTTTCTTCTGTCTTGCTTGTTTACTAATTTCAGATGCTGCTCGAAGCGAATCAAATAGCCTACACTTATCGGCTAGTTTCATTGCTGCTACTGTATTTTCCCCACACTGATTCCATACTTTGCAAGCACTTCACACTTGGTTATCTGTCCAGAGTTGAAGGTAGCAACAGCATCATAAACCCCAAAGTGAAGAGTTTTCAAACCCACAAACCCGGTTTTAGGGAGTCTTGACCAAATGACGTGGTTGACGCTTTCATTAGGATTTTGAGTATGCCCATGAAGGCACCTTTTCAGTAGTGTAGGATCTTATAAGCTCTTGAAAACAGGCTTTATAAACTCCATAGTAGGCTTAGGGATCCTGGATCTATGAGTGTAATGGACTTATTATATTTACACCAACTATCCGTGCCTGCCGGACATAACCCGTGATTAGGATCTTCATCTGTGGATACCTTATGATAATACAGTGCCCAAATAGATTGCTTCATATCCTGCACACTATGGCTGTTTTTCCTGATTGCTTGCCCATAGTACGTCTGCAACTGGTCTATGACAGTAGAAGATAAACGGTTTCTACCTCCTAAGCCTTTGCCGTCAGAGAGCTTTACGGATTTGTTTTCAGCTTTCAGTCTTCGTAACCGCGTGCCCATGCGTTTCTGGATATGGCCTATGCATTCTAATTTTTAATTTTACAGTCAGGACCATAGGGACACATTTCCTCAACAGCTCCAAATCCCTTTGAATCACCGTCACCAAGGTACTGTGTGTAGCGCACATTATATGATCCCACGGATCTACTAAATGTTTGCCCCTTCAACCTCCATGCCTCCACTTGCTTCCTTGTAATTGGCTATACATGTTAGTTCATGTGCCCCAGACAGCTTATTTGGGCATATACAATGCTTAGAAAATATAGCTATATAGGTCAATAACAAGGCCAGAATCAAAACTAGTAGCAGTGATAACACCATTTAGGGACGTATAGCCCCTTTTTTGCCATGTTCCTTCGATGGCTACAGGAATGTCACGTACTCCGTCATTTAGGTCGACTGCTCGTTCAACAGCTTCTTTCATACCTTTGAAGCATACATCTTCAGCACTGATTCCTAATATTTCTACATATGCCATAAACTTAGTAGGAGGGCCAGGTTAATTCAAAATACCGTACAAGGTTTTTGCTGCTGAAGTGCCTTTACCTATGGATCGCAACCCATAAACCATTCTTATATTTATTCCATATTGGTTTGTTTTAGGTAAATCTATTTTACCTGATGACATAAAGGAGTGAGATTTCATGCAGTCCATACAATATAGTTCTAATTGACTTGCAAGTCCTACTCGTACGTTCAATGGGTTTCTCAGTACATAGTTTGTCGAGTCACATGAAGAACATTTTAAAAATTTACATAAAGCACTTGACAACAAACCTAAATCTATAATAATATTTAAATTCTCTTCTTTATTGTATACGTCATATTTGTCATCCAAATTCCCTAGTTTCTTTTTAGAAGCACTTTCCAACTCTGATAATACAGTCCTATTACTTACAGGTATAGGCCTAGGCCTAGAAATGTTGTTCCCTGAGGGTGATTCATTTTCCTTTCTAAACAAAGGTTTACATACATTCCTTCGCTTCTTGAATACCCTAACTGTTTTTCTGGGCCTCCTTGGCATTGTATAACCACAATAAAACACCACTATTGTATAAGTTTCATTTAGCCGTCAAGAATGAAAGTAAAAATATGAAACCATAATAACAACAAATAATAACACAAGAATAGTGTCAGCTGAATTGTTTACTTACAGCTGACATGCTCAGAATATACAGGTTAGCCAACCTAACAAAGTATAATGTCCCACATGTCTGAAGCACATACTATAACTAAACCTTCTGTTGTGTTTTGAGTTGACGCAAACACATCACTGAATTTACGGGTATGGATAGACTAAACAATTTCTTTTGTTACTTTCTAGTAGCCAAATAATCATGTGTTATATATCAAAATGTGCGTAAAGGACCAAGCTACAAGAAAAAAATATAAACAGAAAATTGATAAAAATTTTTTTCCACCTACCCGGTCCCCTTAAGAAACTTGATACACAAATCCAACACTAGTTATATCATGACACGTTGTTTCTGTTTTGTACATTCTGTAACTATTAATTTATTACAACAAACTCAAGTAGTCAGTTGAGCATCAGCATCTTCTTCAAGCTCCATCATAAACAAACTAATTAATTAGCGATTTAAACAATAAAATACTTGACAAAAGTCTACTCAAGAATGCAGATTGCAGAACTAACCTAAAACAGGCTCTTGGACACAGCAAGGTAAATACATGAATATTATCGTTGCAACAACCCAAAACCAGCTGTTATAAAAATGCAGCTGCCCAAAAACTAATACTAATTTCAGTTGTAAGACTGTTTTTTTTTTTTTCATGTTAAACTAATAAGTCTAATTTATTTTGGACAAAACGACTATTGGAACTGAATCACTGTGTGAAATGTGAAATTCAATAGGACTTAATGAGTTTTGGTTCAGTAACTGTGAGGTGGTCATAACAGATTATGAAACAGTTTTAGCCATGGACTTGACGAGTTTTGGAACTGTACCTGGTTTTCAAAGCGACTTTTAAATAGAAAATAACTACTTCTGGAACTGTTAAACCTCTGAAATGTATTACCAGAGCAACCAACTATCTAAAGGTGCAAAAAAAACCAACATCGATTTTTGTGGACATAACGAGTTTTGGAATTGGGTGACTCATATGTTGTAGCTGAAACATCTGTACGGTACGTAATAAGCTTGATACACAAATCTAACACTAGTTATTCCATGACACGTTGTTTCTGTTTTCTAAATTCTTCAACTATTACAACAAACTCAAGTTGTCGACCAAACACTGAAAGTACGTGTACACTCAGTATAAATACCTTAAATGTTTTCCAATGTTGGGCAAATCTCCCTTGGACTTACTTTGGCTTTAGGGATAACTTTTCTGGATTGTTTATTGTAAGTTTTTGTACATTCTTCTCCAATTGTGGTAAGGGATGGAATACAACTTTTACTAGTATTTTGTCTACTCTAAGCAATTACTAGACGGATACAGAATATTCTGCGACATCATATTTGCGCAGGTTCATTCCAATTGTAATTGAGTTCGTTAATTTCTTTGCTTAAAAAGTAGTTAAACTAACACATTAGCGTCTGTTGGTTCGGGAATTTTTGTTCTCTTTTGTTATATCTGTTACCGTTGAATTAAAAAATTCTAAACTATTTGACCCTGTGAACTCAAATGTTGCTTCTATTCGTAAGGGGCAAAGTTGATGTTTGTTAAATTTTGCTAAATGTTACAGTTATGAGTGAAATAATTTTTATTTTTTTCTCCTCTGCTTCATTAGTATTTTCTATAGTTTCTTCGACAGTTACAGTTGATGTGAAGAATATCTCTTAGTTTCCGATGTCAAGTCAAGGCACATCGTAATGAACATAATACATTGAGTACAATATGAGTGTTATGTGTTAAAAAATTTAAATTACAGGGTGTATCAAAATGAATGACCTGATTTTAAAACTCAATATCTATTGCTAAAAATGTACTACAAAAATAATATTTATTGCAAAATACTTACAAAATCTTAAAGTTTTAGGTTAATTTTCCAACAGGATGGAGCTCCTCACTGGTACAACAATGTTCGGCAGCTTCTCAACAACACTTTGCACCACCGCTGGATAGGGCGCACGGGACCTTGAGATAATGTACTTCATTCTTGGCCTCCAAAATCACTAGACTTTGACTCCATGCGACTTTTTCTTGTAGGGATATGTGAAGGAAAAAGTGTTTGTTCCCCCTCTAACTCATGACATTGAAGAACTAAAGAACAGAATAACTGTCGCAATAAGGTCTGTGAACGTAAATACGTTGTGTAAGGTTTATGAGGAATTTAGCTATCGTCTGGAATCCAGACTCTGGATGTTGTTCGTGCTGCTGGTGATGGACATATAGAACATTTGTAATAACATACCTAAAACTTAAAGATTTTGTGAGTATTTTGCAATAAATATTATTTTTGTAGTACATTTTTAGCAATAGATATTGAGTTTTAAAATCAGGTCATTCATTTTGATACACACTGTAGAACAAAGTGTATAATTAATATTTCCTGTCAGAAGATTTTTCGCCCATAATCTTTATCTTTTCACATAAAACAAGAAGTAATAATTAAGGAGTATACAGACTACCAAAAATTGTGTGCGTAAAATTGTTTCTAAACAATCATCTCCCTTTCTTATTCGTGACGTAAATAATTAGGTATGTGGCTCTAATTGTAATTTGCAATGCGGTGTAATAAAAAAAGTAAAAGAAATTAATTAATGACAAGCCATCCTGATCAAAAAGGGAATCTCATGACCGACGTGGAAGGAGAAGTTTCTGGCTGAGGAGCAGAACGAAGAAGGAGACGAGCAAGGTTGGTAGAGAGACCCTCTACCAACCTAGAGAGACGAGAACAACGCCTTGTGAGGCGAGAACGGTACCACTGAGCCACTTTGATCGCATTGTATTAATGGTACTCTCATTAGGTCACAGTGATAAGTTTTATCAAAGAACACGCACTGTGACGAGTGTCATCTTTTCATCTAGTCAGTGTTATTATTAAGTGGACATTGGGAAACATAGACATTATCACACTGTCAGTTCTACTGTTTTATTAAGGTTTTCTTGTGTTATCGACTATTTACGATCAGCTGAACCAAACATAATTGTTGTCACTAACAATTCTTACAATTTTACGCCTCATCCTTCTCCTTTACGGTAGTGTTTCCAAAAGTGTAAATATATTTTTATATCATGTCTTGTGTTTGTCTCCTTTTGCTTTTCGAACTTCCTGATTTGTATGTCTCTTTTTGGTTGTGTTAACCTGTTTAGATGCTTGATATCAAATACGAGTATATATTATATAAATATATAAGTAAAATAATGGTTGTATTCACACACATTAAAGAAAACATATGTTCATAATCTACACAGTAATAATCAAATTTTTGAATACATTTACTGAAATACTATAAAATTATACTGAAATTATAATAAAATAAAGAATAAATTTATTAACATGAGTTAAATTGGACAATAATCCTTGAACTTAAGTAGACGGATTTTATACGAGTCTTTGGAAAAAAAAGAATTAATTTGTTATCTTTTATTACTAAAATATCGTTTATTCTTTTTTGTTGTTACCAAACTCTTTTATCCTTATTGGCCTATGGATCAGAGGATTCTGCATTATCTTCTAATCTCGATCTTGATCTTAATTCTCAATTGCTTTTTCCATCTTCTAATATAAGGCTATAAAGGGAAGAATTTATGTCAAGTAAATTAGAAATGTATTACTGACCACTCAAATTGGGTGCTTTTTTGCAGTCCTGTTGCAAAGTACTACTCAATATTGTATACGATGTTGAGGTGGAACTTTTAATTTTACATAGTCAAGTTGAGATTTTCACAAAAGCAATTTATTACACTAATGCTTATCCATCACAGAGGTGAATATGCTCATTTGCTATATTTTGTAATTTAAAATTATAGCCTGCCCAAATTGAATCGCCTACAATATATTACATTAGCGAGGCAAGCTAATGTAAAGCTGAAAACCTTGATTGGTTTTTTTAATTATATTTATAGCTATGGAGTAATTGATACAAGAGGTTTTCATAGGTGTTTTTCTGCTAAGTTTCTTACAAAAAAAGTTTAATTAGTTTATTTTGAGTTGTACCACTTTTCTAGAAAACTTTTGCAATATTTATTGGATTTTTTTAAGTTATGCCACTATTCCAGAATTCTTTTGCCTTTATTTTATTTTACTTCTTTAGATGTGCCTCTTATCCATATCACTGTTCCGCCTATTTATAAGTGTGCTAAAAGGAATTAAAGCAATGAAAGAGTAGACAACAGATTAAAGATGATAACCCTTTTAATTGTAAGTATTATAAAAGTACAAAGATAAACATTGGAAAAACCCATATATAGAAAAATGCAGCTTTAAGGTTTAAATAGCCTAATTAGGGCTAATTGTTTTAATAAAAATTATTTTAGTTTAATATAATACGTAAAAATAATAATAAAGGGTTTACAGATAAAAATAGAAACTTTTACAATACTGTTGTTACTATCTACAAAATGGTATTTTTTAGTTCAATAATATCCTGATAAGATAGAAATTAACATTTTCTAAAGACACGAATGATACCGTATGAGGAACCTTTGGTTATAAGTAAAAAAGAGCTAAGGTAATAAATTCCAAATACACAATTTCAACTGTAAAGCTTAGGGAAGTTTAAAGGTTTTTGAAAAAGTCACTATAAAACTTAGGGATTACGTTGGCATCAACCATGCTCATTAAATCAGTTTTTTTTTTCTCTCTCCAATGGTCGGCTTCTTCTTATAAGCTCCTACAAGTTGTATTGAGGCAGTTGGCTTGCAGTACCTTTTCCTTTTTTGTTGATGTTCCATAAACTCCTGTTCACTATAGGAGTTCTTGTAAAGTATCTTTGTAGGTTGATTTTTCTCAACTCGTACAACCAGAGCTTTGCTTAACATAAATTTGTTATAAATATATAAGTAAAATAATGGTTGTATTCAGAAACATTAAAGAAAACATATGTTTATAATCTACACAATAATAATTAAATTTTTGAATACATTTACTGAAATACTACGAAATTATACTGAAATTATAATAAAATAAAGAATATATTTATTAACATGAGTTAAATTGCACAATAACCCTTGAACTTTAGTAGACGGATTTTATACGAGTCTTTGGAAAAAAAAGAATTAATTTGTTATCTTTTATTACTAAAATATCGTTTATTCTTTTTTGTTGTAAATCAAACTCTTTTATTATTATTGGCCTATGGAACAGAGGATTCTGCATTAACTTCAAATCTCGATCTTGATCTTGATCTTAATTCTCGATTGCTTTTTCCATCTTCTAATATAAGGCTATAAAGGGAAGAATAATTTATGTCAAGTAAATTAGAAATGTATTACTGACCACTCAAATTGGGTGCTTTTTTGCAGTCTTGTTGCAAAGTACTACTCAATGTTTTATACGATGTTGAGGTGGAACTTTTAAATTTTAGATAGTCAAGTTAAGAATTTCACAAAAGCACTTTATTACACTAATGCTTATCCATCACAGAGGTGAATATGCTCATTTGCTATATTTTGTAATTTAAAATTATAGCCTGCACAAATTTATTCGCCTACAATATATTACAGTTTATATATATACAGGGTTTTCATAAATTAATGGTACAATTTAAAGATAAAATAAAAAGAGAACCGTGCGAAGTACATTAAAAATATTTATTTTTAGCTCAGCAGACATCGAATCTATGGTCGATCTCGGCCCATACACTGTGCAGCGTGTCTCTTGTAACCGATGATACTGCCTCATAAATACTTTCCTTTAAATGAGCTAAATCACGGATCTTCTGAGAATAAACAATGTTTTTCACGTATCCCCACAAAAAGAAAATCGCATGGAGTCAAATCCGGGTTTCTAGGAGACCATGCTATTGGGCCACCTCGACCTATCCATTTTTGTCCAAACTTGTCATTCAAAGCATCACGAAAAAAGTCCTTATAATGGGGTGGCGCACCATCTTGTTGAAATACACCATATTGACATTACAGCAATAAAACTAATTGAGCTGAAGAATTCAGAGGTGCCAATCATATTTTTCTACCTTGCATAGCAAATTGTTTATAAGCATTCAAAATTGCACCATTCATTTATGAAAACCCTGTATATATATATAGCAAATGTGGTACCAGTGCTCTTTTATATAAAACAAGAAGTAATAATTAGGGAGTATACAGACTACCAAAAATTGTGTGCGTAAAATTGTTTCTAAACAATCATCTCCCTTTCTTATATTCTTGACGTAAATAATTAGGTATGTGGCTCTAATTGTAATTTGCAATGCGGTGTAATAAAAAAAGTTAAACAAATTAATTAATGACAAGCCATCCTGAACAAAAAGGGAATCTCATGACCAACGTGGAAGGAGAAGTTTCTGACTGAGGAGGAGAACGAAAAAGGAGACGAGAACAACACTTTTTGAGGCGAGAACGGTACCACTGAGCCCCTTTGATCGCAGTGTATTAATGGTACTTTCATTAAGTGGAGTGATTAAAAAGTAGTTATTGCTACCACTTCAGTATTTTATAGTTAGAGCTTCACTTAATGTGATTAAAAAGAAGCTAGAACTACCCCCTGTAGTTGTATCTTAACTTTTCTAGAATAGAAGTTGTAACTTCACTTTTGGTGTGATTAAAGTATAGTTACATCTACCTACCTATAGATATATCTCCATTATTTTGGAGTCTGTAGATAGGCACACTTCACTTTTATGTCTTGCGTGACTTTTAATGGCGATGTTTATGCAAGTACGGGAAAGAAGAGTGTACGGTGAAAGAAGAGTATTGACTAAGTGCAAGGAGCTGATGCGGTTTGAAAGTGAGAATATAGACTTTTTAGCAGAACAATTTCTACCGCCTAGTGACGAAACTCGGGGGAAAGCACTCACTCCAAGACAACGATTGGAGATTTTTCTTCGTTATACAGCTGATCCGGGGTTTCAAAGTGGTGTAGCAGAAGATATTGGAGTGGACCGTTCGACAGTTTGTAAGAACATTAATTATGTGATGAACTGTATTTTGGAAAACGCAGACAACTGGATACATTTTCCTTCTACAGTACAAGAAATAAATAATGCAAAGTTGATGTGGCAAAGAAATTTTGATTTACCAACTGTTGTAGGTGCATTAGATTGCACGCATATCGAAATAAAAAAACCATCAATGTTCGGTGATGAGTATATAAACCGGAAGGGTTACCCCAGCATCAACGTGCAAGCAACATGTGACAGTCAAGAAAGGTTCACTAGCGTTGCTGCAGAGTGGCCAGGATCAGTGCACGATTCTAGAATATGGAGAAGGAGTCCTGTTCGGGATATTATTTCTCGTTATGACGGTGCTGCGTGTTTACTTGGTGACTCTGGCTATGGTATTTCTCCTTGGTTAATCACCCCGTTCAAACCTCCTCAAACCGATATTCAGCGTCGATTTAATCGTGTTCATGCAAAGGAAAGGGTGGTGATAGAAAGGGTGTTCGGACAGTTAAAGAAGAGATTCCCGATACTTGGCAACTGTGTTAGATTGTCTCTAGACAGAGTACCAAAAGTAATTGTCACCTGTACTGTGCTGCACAATGTAGCTAAACACCTCAGAGATCCTTTAAATTTTGAAGACGACGCGAATGAAGATGGGTGTAACGAGGATGAAGGAGGCGAAGAAGTGTTCGAAAACCAAGCAACAAAACAACGTGGCGAACAGAAGCGGAATGAAATGCTGGGTTTTATTTAAATGTAAGTAAATTGTACAAAAAATAAAATTGTTAAAAAGTAAAGAGACTTTTTTGAAAACCTAGATTAAAATACAACCATACAAATACAAATAAAACCATAGGCCTAGTACAAATGTGCAGGGTCTTTGACATAACCCACAGCTCAATGAACACTGTTGGCAGGCATGCACATAACGTACGTGGTGCATTCATGCCATGTAAGCTATTTTTTTTTTTTTTTATTTTTTTTTTTTGTAGGATAAGGATAGTTTATTATTGGGTAACTGGAGTTGGGTTTAACTAACCGCTAAGTTACATATTAAACATCAGATTAAATGAATAGTCATCAGTTTGAGTTTCTTTCTCAACTGTTCCTCCTTTCAACTTTTGTAACTCAATTTTTTCTTTTTCAATTTGAATTTTCTGTAATTCTAACTGTTGCAAGAGAACAAGTCTCTGTAGTTGCGGCGTATTCAAATCTTTTGTTTCACCTGTTTCGTATGCCAATAGTTTTTTGTTTGCGGGCCTTGTATACGAGTTGTCAGCTTGAGTTCTCAACTTTTTCTCAGGTTCAGATTCATGAGGTTGGGTAGTTATTGCGATTGCGGCTGCAGCTAAGTTTTTCCACTCGTCACTGCTGTCATTTCTTGTCGCTTCTACTGAGGTTGACTGACATGCTCCAGCTGCAAAACTGCCTGGTACTTTTGTAAAAACTGGGTTTTCAGCCTCACCCAATAATGCCAAAAGCATTTTTTCCCACTCACGTAGTTTAATTTTTTTATTTCCTGTAGCTTTCACATCAGATTTCTTTTTTATTTTTGTTTTCATATTTTGGAGCATTTTGTTCATTTGAGTAGCATTTACTTCATTTCCTGTAGTTTGGGAATACGTAGAACACAAGGTTTCCCACGCTTTCTTCTTTTCTAATAAGACTTTGGGAACCCTTGACTTTTCCAACAACACAGTATTTTCTGATAATATTTTTACAAATAGCTCCCTATCCGCAACCAATTTCTTATCAACGTCTCCTTCATCTTCAGATGATGTCATGATACCTATAAACAGGATAAGCAAGAGAACACGAGTGGTAACAGGAACACGACTCAGAACGGCACGTGAGTTGTCTGTATGGCCTGCGCCGCACTTCACCGCTGCAGACTGGAAGAGTGCGGAGTGGGGGAAACAAGTCTGAACATGAAAAGTAGCTGCATCTACACTAGAGTTGTATCTACCCGTAGTTGTATCTCCAATTTTTATAGAATAGGGTAGTTGCAACTACGGAGTGTTAGCGCGTGTTTTATCACTCCAGTTTGAGATAAAGCTATCACTACACTGTAGTGTCTACTATGAAGTTGCTACGTTTTAATCACTTCACTCATTAGGTCACAGTGATAAGTTTTATCATAGAACACGCACTGTGACGAGTGTCATCTTTTCATCTAGTCAGTGTTGTTATTAAGTGGACATTGGGAAACTTATGGACATTATCACACTGTCAGTTCTACTGTTTTATTAAGGTTCTCTTGTGTTATCGACTATTTACGATCAGCTGAACCAAACATAATTGTTGTCACTAACAATTCTTACAATTTTACGCCTCATCCTTCTCCTTTACGTTAGTGTTTCCAAAAGTGTAAATATATTTTTATATCATGTCTTGTGTTTGTCTCCTTTTGCTTTTCGAACTTCCTGATTTGTATGTCTCTTTTTGGTGATGTTAACCTGTTTAGATGCTTGATATCAAATACGAGTATATATTATATAAATATATAAGTAAAATAATGGTTGTATTCACACACATTAAAGAAAACATATGTTCATAATCTACACAGTAATAATCAAATTTTTGAATACATTTACTGAAATGCTATGAAATTATACTGAAATTATAATAAAATAAAGAATAAATTTATTAACATGAGTTAAATTGGACAATAATCCTTGAACTTAAGTAGACGGATTTTATACGAGTCTTTGGAAAAAAAAGAATTAATTTGTTATCTTTTATTACTAAAATATAGTTTATTCTTTTTTGTTGTTACCAAACTCTTTTATCCTTATTGGCCTATGGATCAGAGGATTCTGCATTAATTTATAATCTCGATCTTGATCTTAATTCTCAATTGCTTTTTCCATCTTCTAATATTAGGCTCTAAAGGGAAGAATTTATGTCAAGTAAATTAGAAATGTATTACTGACCACTCAAATTGGGTGCTTTTTTGCAGTCTTGCTCTCTCTCTCTCTATATATATATATATATTATAGCAAAAGTGGCACCAGTGGTCTTTTCTATAAAACAAGAAGTAATAATTAAGGAGTATACAGACTACCAAAAATTGTGTGCGTAAAATTGTTTCTAAACAATCATCTCCCTGTCTTATATTCGTGACGTAAATAATTAGTTATAAGGCTCTAATTGCAATTTGCAATGCGGTGTGTTAAAAAAAAGTTAAACAAATTAATTAATGATAAGCCATCCTGATCAAAAAGGGAATCTCATGAACGACGTGGGAGGAGAAATTTGTGGCTGAGGAGCAGAACGAAGAAGGAGACGAGCAAGGTTGGTAGAGGGACCCACTACCAACCTAGAGAGACGAGAACAACGCCTTGAGAGGCGAGAACGGTACCACTGAGCCACTTTGATCGCAGTGTATTAATGGTACTTTCATTAGGTCACAGTGATAAGTTTTATCAAAGAACACGCACTGTGACGAGTGTCATCTTTTCATATCAGTGAGTGTTATTATAAAGTGGACATTGGGAAACGTATGTACATTATCACACCGTCAGTTCTACTGTTTTATTAAGGTTCTCTTGTGTTATCGACTATTTACGGCAGCTGATCCAAACATAATGGTTATCACTAACAATTCTTACAATTTAAGCCCCATCCTTTTCCTTTACGTTAGTGTTTCCAAAATTGTAATATATTTTTATATCATGTCTTGTGTTTGTCTCCTTTTGCTTTTCGAACTTCCATGAGTTGTATGTCTCTTTTTGGTGATGTTAACCTGTTTAGATGCTTGATATCAAATACTAGTATATATTATATAAATATAGGCTATATGTAAAATAATGATTGTATTCACACACATTAAAGAAAACATATGTTCATAATCTACACTGTAATAATCAAATTTTTGAATACATTTACTGAAATACTATAAAATTATACTGAAATTATAATAAAATAAAGAATACATTTATTAACATGAGTTAAATTGCAAAATAACCCTTGAATTTAAGTAGACGGATTTTATACGAGTCTTTGGAAAAAAAGAATTAATATGTTATTTTTTATTACTAAAATATAGTTTATTCTTTTTTGTTGTTACCAAACTCTTTTATCCTTATTGGCCTATGGATCAGAAGATTCTGCATTAATTTATAATCTCGATCTTGATCTTAATTCTCAATTGCTTTTTCCATCTTCTAATATAAGGCTATAAAGGGAAGAATTTATGTCAAGTAAATTAGAAATGTATTACTGACCACTCAAATTGGGTGCTTTTTTGCAGTCTTGTTGCAAAGTACTACTCAATATTGTATACGATGTTGAGGTGGAACTTTTAAATTTTACATAGTCAAATTAAGAATTTCACAAAATCAATTCATTACACTAATGCTTATCCATCACAGAGGTGAATATGCTCATTTGCTATATTTTTTCATTTAAAATTATAGCCTGCTCAAATTTATTCGCCTACAATATATTACAGTTTATATATATATAAGGGAAGAATATATATATATATATATATATATATATATATATATATATATATATATATGTATAGCAAATGTGGTACCAGTGGTCTTTTATATCAAACAAGAAGTAATAATTAGGGAGTATACAGACTACCAAAAATTGTGTGCGTAAAATTGTTTCTAAACAATCATCTCCCTTTCTTATATTCGTGACGTAAATAATTAGGTATGTGGCTCTAATTGTAATTTGCAATGCGGTGTAATAAAAAAAAGTTAAACAAATTATTCAATGACAAGCCATCCTTACTACATATACATATATACATAAATATAACTTTAATATAAATATATATTGACTTCCAAGCAAATCTATGATAAATAAATGTATATTACACTAAATGTTAATACCATAACTGTAATATAATATAAATATAATAATAATTATACAATCATTTAAAAAATAACTACAATTAAATATAATAAGCTTACGAAACATGAACATAGTCCAACGAGTATAATATATCTATTTAATAATATAACTTTGATCATAGAAGTGTTACATATTTGGTATTGTCTACTATTATAATTTTGCAGCCTGTGAGTCCGGATTGCTGACATCTCACACAACTTGGCGTCCGCGGAAGGTTGGCATTTAGATTCTCTCCGTGATTCGTAGTTTGTGTTATCTCCAGGGTTATCTGAAAGCTATGAACTAACTTACGTACAGGTGATACAAATGTAATAGTTATAACATTTGTTACATTGTTCTGTCCTGTCTTTGTTCTGATATCTATCAGTGTTCTAAATTGAAGCTAATAAGGACGCCATTTTCAAAGCTATCCACTACATTCTTTTTCCTGTGTCTCACAACTGTAATTTCACCAAGCTTTACACATTTTACAGGCATGGACTTGGGCTACAGTGTCACAGAGGCTTAAAACGTGGACTACAGTGTTAAAGAGACTTCACACAAGGATGTGGACTGCAGTGTTACAGAGGGTTAAAACGTGGACTGCAGTGTTACAGAATCTTCAAATATGGACGTGGATTGCAGAGTTACAGAGGCTTCAAACATGGATTTGGATTGCAGAGTTACAGAGGCTTCAACCGTGGGCTACAGTGTTATAGAGCCTTCAAACTTGGACGTGGACTGCAATGTTACAGAGGCTTTAAAATGGAAGTGGACTGCAGTGTTACGTAGGCTTCAAACATGGGCGTGGACTACAGTGTTAAAGAGACTTCACACAAGGATGTGGACTGCAGTGTTACAGAATCTTCAAATATGGACGTGGATTGCAGAGTTACAGAGACTTCAAACATGGACGTGGATTGCAGAGTTACAGAGGCTTCAACCGTGGGCTACAGTGTTATAGAGCCTTCAAACTTGGACGTGGACTGCAATGTTACAGAGGCTTTAAAATGGAAGTGGACTGCAGTGTTACATAGGCTTTAGGCATGGACGTGGGCTACAGTGTCACAGAGGCTTCAAAACTGGGCCAAGAACAAACTTCTCCTGGAAGCTATAGACCAATTTCGCTTAAGAGCAGTCTCTGTAAAGTACTCGAAAGGATGGTCAACAGACGTCTTCTTTGGTTTCTGTAGAAAAATTGAATTTTCACGTTCTGCGTATGACGTTATACTGCCTTCCCCACCTAACCATTCCCTAATCTCTACTAAATCCCCCTTCAGGATCTTATAAGTACCTGTCCTCTACAATACAGTGTTACAGAGGCTTCAAACACGGACGTGTAAATAAATAAAATAAATAAGGCCTTTATTCTTGAGCGGATTTCAGTTTACAATCTGTTTTACAAATCGACTCACGTCAAACTAATCATAACAGTACAATTCGTATTTTAAAACTGTGACACACAAATATTGCGTGCTGGTAATTTACATAGAAAATTCATACTTAAACAACAATACATCATTAAGGTACATATACAGTTTTAACTTCCTTTTTGAAAGTTTTAACAGACAAAGTCTTTATAACTGGTGGTAAGGCATTGTACTCCTGGGGTCCAAAGTACGAGAAGGACCTTTTTGTAGCCTCCAACCGCACACGCGGCAGTTGCAGCTTGTCGTCCTGTCGAGTGTGCCGTTCTCTTAGAGTCGCTCGCGCCACTAGTTTCCGTCTCAGGTAAGAGGGTTCACCAGTTACCAAAACCTTATGCACCAATGTCACAGTTTGGAGCCTACAAATATCTTGAACAGAGTGTAAATTTGCTCTTTTGCGATAAGGTGAGATGTGGTCAAATTTTTTAAGATTATAAACAAACCTCAGCGCACTGTTCTGTATCCGTGTAAGGATGACATTTGCCTCTTGAGTTAAGCAGCTACCAAACACTGGAAGGGCGTAATATATTGATGGAAATACCAGAGAATTTACAATATGCAGCTTTGAAAGCATTGGAATTAACGCTCTGTATCTATTCAAAACTCTCAATTTACACATTGCACGTTGAGAAATCAATTCAACATGTTTAAGAAAGTTTAGCTGATTGTCAATTATAACTCCCAGGACTTTAACAAAAACACGATCTTCCAAACAAATACCCTCAACAGAAACAGAGAGAATACTCCTGTTCATGGTCTCTTTAATGGATGGTGAGCAAAAATGCACCACAGAACACTTATCTGCATTCAACTTTTGGCCATGTCCCTCCGACCACTCTTTAACACTACGCAGATCAGCATTGAAACACTGCACCGCTTCATGGACACCTGGAGGGGGATATGTTAGAAGCATCTGAGAGTCATCCGCATAGGAGTAGAGTGAACACGAGGACAATGCAAGTTCAAGATCAGCAGTATATAAAATGAACATAACAGGCCCTAAACATGACCCTTGAGGAACCCCTGTATCCTTCGACAGCGAGGAAGAGCAGTTTTCTTTTACCTTCGTCACCTGACTCCGTCCGCTCAAATATGAGCCAAACCATTTTATAGCGATTTCATTAAACCTATAGAAATTTAATTTGGCAAGAAACAGTTCATAATTCACTGAGTCGAACGCTTCAGAGAAATCAAGCGTCGCCAAAATACTTCCAAAACCTTTATCTTTCGCTACATGCAGCTCATCCATAATGTTTATCAAGGCGGAGGTAGTGCTGAAAGACTTCCTAAAACCAGACTGATGTACAGGAAGAATATTTTCTGCCTCAATGAAAGCTGTCAACTGATTCACCACCACCTTCTCAAGGTTTTTCGACATGGCCGGAAGAATCGATATCGGCCTAACTGCAGTGTTACAGTGTTACAGAGGCTTCAGGCATGGATGTGGACTACAGTGTCAATGAGACTTCAAACGTGGACTGCAGTGTTACAGAGTCTTTAAACACGGACGTGGACTGCAATGTCACAGAGGCTTCGGGCATGGAAGTGAGCTACAGTTTCACAGAGACTTTTCAAAACTGGCCCAAGATCAAACTTCTCCTGGAAGCTATAGACCAATTTCGCTTAATATTATATTTTTTTTCTAGTTGAAGAATCTTATTCATTGTAGTTTATCTTGTACATTACATATATACAAACAGCCAGTAAAAATGTCAAAGCAATAACTCTACTAGTACCTGAGATAATGGTTCCTAAAACTAAAAAATGCAACTTTCGGAAAACGACATAAATATAAAAAATCGGCTTATTATTGTGAATATTTTACCTTAAAATCCACCTGGGCAGTATTGAGAGGATAGCAAATCTGGATTCTTTGGTTGCATCCTGTGCTGCCCGTTGAGCCTTTTGAAGTCGAACCTCATCAGCTTTTTTCAGCGCCACAACAGTGTATATACCGTAGTTAACAATCCCAAGTTCTTTCAAAACATTTAATCTACCTAAGTTTCCATCATTGAATTTCAAGATTGCATCAAATTCCCCTATTTCTAAAGTTTTTCTTCCAACAAATACATTCTTAGGTATTCTACTCCAGACTATATTGTTGAAGGACTCGTTAACGTTTTTGGTTTTTCCATGTAGGCATTTTTTAAGGAGACTAGGATCAGCCAATGATTGAAAAATAGGTTTTATAACTTCCATTACTGCAACAGGAACTGTATTTTTATGCTTGAAGTCTTTTTTTTTCATAAACAGCTTTATTGTACTTGCGCCAAGTTTCCGGTGCAGGTGGACATAGCTGATGGCTCGGGTGTTCATCCGTAGAGATGTAATGGAAATATATGGACCATACAGAACGTTTCATTTTATCCAAACTATTTACATTAGCTCTAATTGCATTGCCATAATATGACTGAAATTTATCAATAACTTTATCTGTAAGTCTACCTACTCCTTTTATAGATTTACCATCTGACAGAGGTTTACCGCCAAGCCTTGCTTTTAATTTTCGCAGCCTTGTGCCCATTCTCTTGGAAATATGCCCTATACATTCAAGCTTCTCAACAGGGGTGTCATCACCATAAGGATTATCTTTCACTACAGCCAGATGAGCCTTAGAGTCGCCGTCACCTAAAAATTTTACATACCGTACGCCACGCGTAGGTATCGATCGTCGACAAACTGCAACAGCAGCCACGCACTCCATGCCGCCACTTGTCCCCTCATAAGTTTTTAAACAATTAGGTTCATGACTTTTTATTTTACCTTCGTTGCCTTTTGTTTTTTTCACATCCACTGCAGTACTTTGTCAACACTTCCACATCCAACACTTTTCCGGTATCAACACTCGTAACAGTACAACACGCATATTTGGATACGAATCCTCTCTTTTCCAACGTTCCATCAAAAGCAATTGGAATGTCTGTACTATTTTTTTTTTTTCATCTTTATCATCTATATTCTCATTTATTGCTTCTAATGTGGCATTTTTCATACAACTATCAGTAACAGTAGCTAGAGAGTTTCTGACAAGGGCGGATCCAGGATTTTTGTGAGGGGGGGGCGGTCTGAGATTTTGGGAGATTTTTTACACATATGATTCATGTTGGTAGTCAAAGCTCTGTAATTTGACATATAATGTTATTATTGTATACTAATGAAAAAAAGGGCTAAAGTGATAAATGAAAACAATGTAATATTTCCAATAAACTGTATATAATCTGACAAAAGTTGTAAAAATACAAAATTTTATCTTTAAAGTACAAAATCGAGTCTTCTGTTTTTTTGGCTTGCAAATCTGTTAATGACTTTTTCGGGGCATACTTCGATGTCCCTGTGCACGTTTAGCAGAGCGAGTCCAGTCAACCTATCCTCTGCCATCCTTGTTCTGATCCATGACTTCAATTTTCTCAGAGTTGAAAAAGATCGTTCTGCCGTTGCTGTTGGAAAAAACAATAAGTTCTAACAGATTGGCAAAAAAGGTCAAATGTTTCATACCAATGAAAAAAATACTTTTTACTAACAACCACACGATTTAAGAAAATACTATTAGTTTTACTGGTTTTAGAAATTATCTGCTAATAAATAATTTTGAAAAAATAGTATAAACAAAAATTACTTACCTATTGAAATTGGAAGAGTAAGCAGAATTTGTACCAAAGCCCTTAGAAGAGGGTAGCTGTTTTCATTTAATGCTTCAAAACATTTCATTGCTTTAGTTATAGTCTTAAATTCATTATAATTAGGAATGTTCTTGAGGGAGCATACTTCGTTCATAAGTTTCAGTAGCATCGTGTTTTTGTTCAATGACACTAAACTGCAATACTTCATACATATGGGCTCAAAACTAGATTTCATATCCACTATTTTGTCCAAGTTTGTCGGAACGGTTAGGTTCAGCATATAACACTCCAGTGAATCGCTTGAAAATCTATCTGTCATATCTGCAATAATGTTATCCAGGATTGTTATGTATGCGGATTTTTTCCAATGTTGTATTGTACATTCCCGACTGTCACTGGACGTTGAGGGGTAGTTTGGTCTATTTACTTGCTGTCCCACAATTCTTGGAATACGAACTTCTATGCCCATAGACTCCATAGTCTTTTCAGCAGTATTGAAAATCAGAGAAAAGAATTGATCAGGATTTTGCCTTTTATTCTGAAGTACTTTTATTGTGTGCATTACTTTGTCTCTTGCTGAACACAAGTCTATGGTTTCTGACTGAAGATATTTACTAAGAACACAGGTTGCATCCGTTATATCACTAAGACAATGCATAGTTATTATAAACTCGCAAGTGGAGATAGAGCACAATAAGCAATTTGCTTTGCTTGCTGTTGAGCTATCATTCCACTTTGAGACAATTTTAAGTGCCTCGGCTATTTTTGTTAGGTCTTCTGTAAACTCAAAAATTGATTCATGCCGTTCTACCCAACGGGTCTCACAATATCCTCTCATTTGATGTCCCAGTACTTTTTTCAAAATAGAGTTCCGTTTGGCCGAGGAGGTGAAAAATCTAGAAATCTCTTTTACAGTGCCTACTGCATTTCTCACGCTTTGGACTTTATTGCACTTTGAAATAGCCAAATTCAATGCATGATTACTGCAGCCACATAAGGTGCTGTTTATGGCAATTTTTTTAATTTCTGTCACTGCTCCTCGCATGTCAGACATATTGACAGAGCATCCATCACAACCGATCCCTACACAGTTATTCATGTTCAAACCAAGCTGTTGCATGAATTTCAGCACAGACTGTCCTAAAACCTCCCCCGTGATAACAGGTTCAACTTCTTGATCAGAATAGTTCGTACCCGTACCGTGGAGATCAACAAAACCTACAAAGTCTTCTCTTATAGCATTGTTATACAGGTAACGTAAACTAAGGCTTAGCTGAGAAGTATGAGACGCATCTGTTGATTCGTCAAATATTATGCTATAATATTTAGCTTCTGATACTCGTTGAGTTATCACTTCCAAAATTTCATCAGAACAACATTTTATAAGGCAGTTAGCTGTTGTCTTGCTGATGTAAGTGGCGTTTGCTCCTGCAGACTTCAAATGATCTTCAAGCTGAACATCCCCGCTATCTATTCTAAATCGCAAAAGTGCCCTGAAATTGCCGTCATTTTGTACTGGATCATCTCCAACTTCAATCAAACTGCCATCATCCCTATGACCTCTAAGGGGTATGTTCTGCCTACCATGCAACAAAATAGTTTTAATTATTGGCACAAGCCTTGCACGATTCTGCATGGTTTGGGCCTTCCTATTTTCGTTTAACAAATTAAGAATTTCTCCCTCAGGGTTTTCAAAAACAGATATAAAATGTTTGGCGTCAATTTCAGCATCTTTGTGATATTGTGTCGCTGCGTGACTTTCTAAATCTCCGTCCTTGCCTGAGAGTTTAGCATATTTCTGTAGAGGTTCAGTAACTAATTTCTTTAAAGAAACTGTATGCTGTCCTCCAACTAACTTTTGATGGCATAGTACTGCACAAAATTTACAAAATAGCCCTTGCTTAGCTTCTGAAAAAACTAACCATGGATACTTTTCAAAATGGCCAATATTAGCTTTTCTTTGTTCTTCCCGTCCTCGTTTTACATGAGAGGATGTAGGAAACTTAAAGTCCTTTTTAGGCTTCCAATGATTAGTAAAAATACTATACTTAGTATGGTCACTCATCTTAGAGATGTTGTTAATGTGAGACCCGATGTCGAAAGAGCACATGTTTTCGGAGATACTAACTTGTGAATTGGAGGATGATGGCGCCGATTGTGGTGGCAGCGGCACGTCTGTAACCTCATGCTGGGTGGAAACCTCAACATTTGAAGAAGGAACTTCATTGTCTAACTTTGGTCTTTTAACAAGATAACGATCCATATTGCACAAAAATCTGTTAACACTCAAAAAGCTATTAAACACAAGCGAACGGGTACTTCACGATATTCACGAACGTACGCACTGAATCAACTGAGTGGCCGTAGTAGGCGGTGTGGTGTAGGCCTATCGTTGGGGCGGGCGGACTAGGACGACTCATGCGCACGCACCGCTCCCCCACCCCTTCCGGTGATCATACGCACTGTTACCACCTCCCCTCTACTCATACACGAATTAAATCTACAATCTTAAGTACAAAATGTATGTTTGAAACACCGACAGTACCAATTACGAATAGTGTGGCCGATGAAAGCACCCTTTACTAACGAACAATATAGTATTACTTTAAGCTTAAATCTTTTATAAACAAACAAAAATTTGAATTTGTGACTACCGAGGGGGGGGCGCGCGCCCCTCGCGCCTCCCCTCTGGATCCGCCCTTGGTTTCTGAGAGTATTCGTATATTTACTTACATAGGTGCAAGGCGAAAGCAAGTTCAACATTCTACACAAAAGTTTTTCAGCTTCTGGCCCCTTTCCAATGCACCGCAAACCATAAAACATTCTTAGATTGATATCAAAAGTATTATTTTTATCAATAAAATTAGAAGAGTAAAATTCATGACTAAATGTGCAGTCATCATTTGTACACTTTAGAAGTAAATTACTTGCCAGCCAATTACGCTTTTCTATATCGTCTTTTATCAAAACGTCAGATCCACACTCCTTACAAGAAAGCTATCATAAGTATCTAATTTGCCTGCAATTTTCTTTTCAGCAGAACTGATGACTGAAGGCCTAGGCCTAACCTCAGTCTCTGCTTCCTGCCTTGGATTAGCATTTGTAAACCTGTTACCGTGAAACTTACGTTTTTTTTATTTGCACTCTCGGCATATTTACAACTAAACTCTAAAATAATTCACTATTATAAATAATAAACAAAAACAACACTTTGTTTACCTTTCTCACTGACAAACCAGAAAACAACAGTAAACAATACTAGGTTAGTCTAAGCAGACAAGAAAAACAGCAATAGACAACAAATAATATGCAGTAAGTGTTGCCAACATTGATTTTTCTTCAACCTTTACTCTTCACTTTGGGTACTATGCAAAGTGCAAACAAATACAGAAATAATTATCGTCAATAGAAGTTGGTGAAAGCTGAACTGGTCGCAAATTGGCTATGCAGACTATTTTATAAAACTAAATAAAAAATGCTTAGAACAACTTTTATAGGCCATGTTTGGTATCAAAATGTACAGAAAGATACAGACAACAAATTTAGCTAAAAAAATTTTTTGTTATTTTTTGACCCTTCGACCTTCAACTCCCCTTAATACGGTGCTGAATTTAATGAATCATATCCCTTATATTCACTGTACTGCCAATAAAACAATAGTAGCTTCATTAATATCCAATAAATATACTCGCACAACAGGCAAACTGTGAAAATGATTAGAATCAGCATAAAAATATTAAAAAAATTCAAGAATTGGTTACCATTTATGAATAAAATATTCACAATAGATTGAAGAATAATTTAATAGAAATATAAACTGGGAAATAGGAAGGCCATTCCTAGAAACGCGTAAAAGATAGGAACAGAATATAGAGCAATCTCATATGCTGCAGCTGAAACCTCTGTACGGTACGTAAGAAGCTTGATACACAAATCCAACACTGATTATTTCATGACACGTTTGTTTTGGTTTCCTAAATTCTTCAACTATTAATTTATTGACAACAAACTCAAGTTGTCGATACAGTTAAAAGTTGTTGTAAATACGGTAGAAATATATTAACCCTTTTGATGCCAAGATTTTTGAAGAGCTCCTCAAGTGTGAGATTTATTGGGGTGATCAACCGAGGCGGAGAGAAAGAGTGGGGACAGAGCCGAGCAGTACCGATAAATCCCGAAAATTCCTGACAAACTCTGTACATGCGGCTAATAGCGAACTCAGTTCAGAACGGTTCTGATTTCTATTATCTTACGAATTAATGAGTCGTTTTATATCCGAATTAATGAGTCTTCAATAAATTTGTGTAATTGTAATTGTATCATAAATCTTTATATTCGTAGCATTAGAGATCAGTAGGACTAAATTATTTTCATCATCCGTATTACATAAAATTTCTATAATATAAGTGTAATATTTCTTACATAAATATAAATGTTTAAAATTGTAAACAAAAAATATACTCATATATGATCTTAACCCATTAGTGCATAAAGTTTTTTTTGTAAATTTTTTTCTTGAAACTAATTTAAATGCATTATTTGCACTTTATAAAACATGGGAAAAATATATTAAAAAAACTTATATAGTTTACTTTTGAAATAACAGCCGTCTTATAAATAGGACGTTATGCATAATGACTACCTTGGTGAAATTTCAGCCGTCTTATAAATAGGACATCATGCACTGTGACTACATTAGTGAAATTTTAGCAGAAATTTAAGTTACGCTATGACTGTATCTTTCTCCATTATATGTGTACAATATAAAAAAGAATTTTATGCATAAGTGTTTGGATGTCAATATAAACACCATCTAAAATGAAAATATTTATTTCACAGTATTTAAAACGTCTTTCGACGAAATTTACAAATTGTATGATAAAATTCTAAAACATGAGAGGGTAAATAAAATGGAACTAAGCACAAATATAGTTAACAAATCAATATTTACAACAGGTTTTTGTGAACTACCATGTTACTTTCTGTTATGGTAGTCCATGAAACACTTAGGATGCAGTCCCACTTTGCACTTTGAACAAATGAACTTTGCCTTTCCAGTACAGTTAGCACATCTTCTCTGTGTTTCATTCTCCAATGGCCAGTGGTCAGTGTTGTCACGTATCACTTCTGGGAGTGGTTTAGGAGATATCTTCCCTTGAGTAGAGGGTTTTCCATACTTTTTCAATATAAATAAAGCCAAATTTCTCCGGAATTTTAACAGTTGGGGAATGGAGTCTTGAGAGGGAAGAAGTTTCCTGTTCAGTAACCATGCATTGGAGACTGATGCATCGAAAAGGTATACAAATATAGGCCACCACCACTTCCGTTGGCGCATTCGTGTCCTATATGTTGCAATGTTTTGATCAAGGAGATCAACTCCCCCCATTCCTTTGTTATAAATGGCAAAAACCGTAGGCTGTTGCACTTGTACCTTTGCTTTTTTCTCTCTTGACCATCTTGTTGTGGTTCCCACATTTAGATTTTCATGGTTTGTGGCCACTGTAACGATATTATTATCATGCCATCTTACCAACATCGTACTCTCAGTAGTTCGGAAGTCATAGGACCCTCTAGGTTCTTTTTTAAGATCTTGAGGACTTTTCAACGGACAATACTCACTTCTGTCAGCTCTCAATGTTCCAGTTACACAAATTCCAATCTCAGCCAAATGTTTTACGAGTGGAACTGAGGTAAAAAAGTTGTCTATAAAAATCTTGTGTCCACTGTTTGTAGGAACCCTGGCTTTTTCTAATAGTTCAATAACCACATCACCCCCAAGTCCAAACTTACTCTCACGAGTTTTGTCAACACCTGTATAAATTGAAAAACTGACAAGGTAGCCACTGGAAGAGCATATTGCCCAATTTTTGAAGCCAAAACGTATTGGCTTACCTCTGATGAATTGTTTAGAGTAGTGCTTACCATAATAAGGAATCATACTCTCGTCAACTGAAAGATTTTCATCCAGCCCCCGTGTTGGGCAAAAGCGGTGTTCAAGATTTCTATGTATGGTCGTAGCTTGTAGAGCCTATCAGAATCAATCTTACTGTTGTCATTCAAGTGGAGGAAGCGTAAGATTTGTTCAAAGCGGTTGCAACGCATACTTTCAGACAACAAAGTGGGCACATCATTGTCCCTTGACCAGTACATTCTTTTATTGGGGTATTTTGCGTACCCCGACATAAGCAGTCCACCAAAGAACACAAGCAGTTCATCACGTGTCAAATTCAAATTTACATTTTTTTGTGAAGCATACAAATTACTTTGCTCACAGATCAAGTCTAACAGTTCGTTATTAAAAAATAATGAAAAAAATTCAAATGGCGTTTGGCTCTCCATAGCCTCATCAGAGCAAGGCAAATGCTCACAATTAGTTTCCATTCCAAAATTAGGTTTAGAAGTTTTCCACTGATTTATTTTTTCCTCCTTTACTTTTGCAGCTAATTGTTTTTTTGATAAATGTTTCTCCCTATCATTTTTGTTCCGTTTAGTTTTCTTTCTAGTCGGTTCATTGTCACTTCCCTCACTATCTGAGTTAAAGCAATGCATACTTAGTTTTTTATGGGGGCGTTTTTTGATCCCTTTACTTAACTCACTAGATGTAACTAAATTTATGCTAAGTTTACTTGGTTGTGGATCCTGAGCTGTTGCCTCACGTTCAGTCTCAATCCCTGCAGTAAATATATCATTCCTTTGAACATTACTCATGCAAGAACTATTTACTGTTAAGATAGACTCATCAGGTGAACAAGCAGTTTGAACTTCACATTCACTCAGAAGTAAATTGCGCCCAAGATTGTTAATATTTCCTACATGTTCGTCATCCGAGTTATCACTGTCCACATCGGTTTCTCCAAACTCGTTCGGGGGAACAATGTAGATTAGTCTTTCGACTCCATCATCATCATCATCTTCTAACTCCGCCAAAATATTCTCCACAGTTAGGCTGAAAACAAATTTAAATTAGGTCTACACGTAATGTATTTACGTACATGTTTGTAGAACTTAGCCTATATTTATTTATAACTTAATTTTCATAGGGAATGTTAATTTTAATTTTACAAAACATTATAAGAACAAAAACAATAAATAAGTACACTAAAAAAATGTACTACAGCTGTAAAATAAAAAAGTAGCTATGTGGTATAAAGGTCTGAAATGGTCCTCACGATTGCCCAGTTGCATAGTGTCCCAAAAATGGGACGCTGCTGAATGAATCGCCAAAGAAAGTAAGAATACTGCAGTATTAACATTTATGATGCAACATTCATTTCATTGTATTACTAGTATGTAGGAAATATAGTTAAAGTTACAAAACTATATCTAATAAAATATAAATAAAATAAACTTACCCTTGGTGTGTTACAACAAAATTGTTGCGAGACATTTCAACATGTAGCAAATTGAGGTTATGTTGAACTCAACTAATAATGTGCTCTGCCTCAGCTGTGGTATCTAGAGGAAGCAGTGGGGCCAACTCCAATTGCTTTTAGACTAAAATATCCCTTAAAAAAATTATTTATCAAGCGTCTTATTTTTAGGACGCTATGCACTAATGGGTTAAACTGAATTTGTCAGTTACAGTAATATAATACGTATAATTAGCAAAATTTTGTATTTATTAATGATGTCACGTGCTATGTTAGGTATTTAAGTCAGGTAGTTGTCATTGGTTTTGTCATATTTCTATTATTGTTTTTGGTTGAATATTTACTCGCAAGTTTCTTTTTTAATACCCTTAGTTTATTACAGCTATTACATAACTCTTATTACAGATTTTGTAGTGTAATTATTAATTTATTTACTACCAATTAAGGACTCCACATTATAATATGTTGCTTTTGCCCTATTAATTTGAATATATTCCAATAGCACAAAAAGATTATGACATTTTATTCGTTGTGCACCATCTCACATTTTGTAAAGTGTCTTTGGAGTTATAAAGAAAGTTCAATATTAATATAATTAATTCGATATAATTTCTATGTTTTGCAGATATGTTCGTGTAAAGTGTCTTTGGAGTTATAAAGAAAGTTCTATATTAATATAATTAATTCCAATTTAGAAGTAAGTAAAAAGAATACGAGTAAAGAAACTCTAAAACAATTGTGGTTAGAAAAAATGTCACTATCACATTTAGGTTATGTTTATGTTTATACTGATGGATCCAAAACTGACACGAGCTCCTCACACGGGCTATCTGTAGTTGGCAGGAGGGGCCCCTCCATCCCCACTCTTTCTCTCCGCCTCGGTTGATCACCCCATTAAATCTCACACTTGAGGAGCTCGTAGATTTTTGTGTGGGGATCTGCCAGATTCCCAGCTCTTGGCACTGAGGTATCTGCACCAGTCCCAGCCACATTTTACTAAAAATGTAGATGTTAGCTAAAAATTGCATATAATCTTTATTTATTGATGAAAATTCATGTAGTTTTCATGGTTTTACTTCCCAAAGTACACTCTATTGCATGCATTAAACAAAACCTTTGTAATCATGCACAACAACAGCTGTATTGGATTTCTCTTTTGTGAGACAGTTTAGCCAACACAACAATAATAATTCACTTGAAGTTGCTGCATGAATATATAAACAATGTTTAGGCAAACGCAAAATGCATTAAGTTCGCGAAACAAACATGTATTGGTTTAGAAAAAAAGGTTATAAATTATATAAATATATTTTTTATTTCATAATATTTTGTGTCTACTTGTTCAGAAACGACTGCTCTACAAAACAGAATTTAAAAAATCGATTAAAAAAAATTTGACTTCTGTCTTACCAGGGGCACTT
This sequence comes from Homalodisca vitripennis, assembly GCF_021130785.1. Lineage (NCBI taxonomy): Eukaryota > Metazoa > Arthropoda > Insecta > Hemiptera > Cicadellidae > Homalodisca > Homalodisca vitripennis. The sequence continues at coordinate 116,937 of NW_025776506.1, forward strand.
GCCTTCCGGTTTTGTTTACTTACTCATACATTAAGCAGCTTGCGATCTTGGCGAGGTATCGTCATACAGGTACGTCCGCTTCTAGGCGCAGCGATGACAGTACCCGTCTTCTTAAATTTATTCACAGTGTTCTCAACACAAGTCTTATAAATGTTCAATGCATATCCAATTACTCTATACGTCATGCCGGTTTTATGCATACGAACTATTTACCACCTAACTTCAACAGTCATTGTTGAACGACCCATGTTTTTTGGAAACACTAGAAAAGCACACTGAACAAGTCAAGTAGGGTTATGTCAAGCACAACTGAGGAACGTCTGAACAACAGATGCGCGCGCACATGCCCCCCCCCCCGCCATGTCGCGAGCAACACAACGGTACAGTCAGTTCCGCTCCAAGTGGCTTCGGTCACTATACAAAGAACCACCAAAGAGTGCAGTTGGCGGCGACCAATAGAATGGACTGGCCTGCGCGACGTTGCCACACAACTGCCGCTGCCGCCCGGCACGGCTGGGGCATTGTGGCTGATAAACCGCTGCGCTGTCACAACTAACACTGACACTGAACATTTAAAACTTATCAATATAATTGAAAAACAATATTTAAAATGCGTTGACAGTTTGCTATATTATATTTAAATTACTTGTATAGTTTATTAATGTTATTACAAACGAACTATCGATTAAAACAAACAAATCGTCCCGTCAGTTAGTCAGAGTAAAGTACTTGCTTATTTCCATACAACTTTTCAGTGATTTTAAACGATTACTAAACACACACAAAATTAATATACATGTTGCTTATATTGGACACTGCATGACGTGTTCCTTGATTAAAAATAATTAAAACAATATAACAAGATAATCAATTTTAAAATTATCGAACAATTATATTTTTAAATTATGAAATAATCAAATTTTCCACTAAATAATTTTTAGGCCTAATATTTTAAAATGAAATACGTTAAAAAGCATGATTGACTTAATAATATTCTTACCTTTGCACTTGTATATTATTTATTCGCTCTCAGGCGGCAACATCGTAGCCAAAACCTCGGAGTCTTCTTCATTTTCACTTTCTGCCTCACTGCTACTCGTGTCAGAATTGTCTGCTAAGTTTATAATTATTTGATCTACAACACTTGTGCGGATACATTCCTTTTCAAAATCAGCTTGCTGCAAGGCTTCTGCGTGCTGAACTCTTGATTGCCAGTCTTCTTTAGTCACTTTGTCCAGAGCATCATGAACAAGTTTCTCAACGTCGGTTATTTTAAATGTCTTATTATTACGTGCTACCTCTCCCTTCACTTGAGCCCATACCATTTCAATGGGATTGTACTGGCAGTGATAAGGAGGGAGCCTGACAACTGTATGTCCCATTTCATTGGCTAATACGTCGAGTTCATAAGTTTTTTGTTGGGTTTTATATGGGAGAACCCTCATTATAAGTTCTGGTTTCGTTTCTTTCATACAGTATTGTATGTTTTTTCGAGACAGCCAATTTTGAATCTCTTCCTTTCTCCACGATGAATTTGGAATTTTCTCGGCGAGTACTGAGTGGTATGGAGCATTATCCATAACGATGATCGAGCCTTCTTCCAAAATGCATAGCAATTTTTTAAACCATTTTCTAAACGATTCAGCGTTCATTTCATCGTGATAGTCCGAACTGGATGATGTCTTAGACCGAAAAACCCACTTACATTCTTGCAAAAACCCATCTTTTGCCGAACCGACATGACAAATTATTAATCTTCTACCTTTGCCGAGAGGAACCTTTAGTCCACCAGACTCAGTCGTATCCTGCCATATGTATTTTCGAGTATGGTTTTCATTAACCCATGTTTCATCGAGGTAATATATGGGCCTACAATCACCAGATTCTCTAAGCTCTTGCATAGTTCTCAAAAATTTTAAACGAGCCGCTACAATATCATTTCGTTCCAATAAAAACTTTCTACCATCATTGGTTTTCTTATACCTGAAACCAACATACCTTAATAATATATTTGTTGAAGTTACCGATCCGTTGTAATCAAGTTTTTGTTTTGAGATCCTGCGTGATTCTTTTTGATGTGGGAAATTCCCCTCTGTCGTAGTACGAAAGGACAGTTCGTCTCAAAACATCTTTTTCAAAGTCGTCAAAGCCTGTTATTTTTGATTTTCGACTTCTTTGTTTCCCTGGCGTTGAAAACTTAATTTCTGATGATGAAGGTCCATCTTCTTCGGACAGCTTAGCTTCTTTACTTATTTTGTTAACGGTTCTTTCACTTACACCACAGGCCTCAGCACACAGTTTACCACTTTGCTTAAAGTTTAGAGTTTCTCGGAAATTTGTCAACGACAGTTTTTTGAAAAAGTTGTAAACGTTGTAAATAATACGTCGTTCTCCACTACGTAGGGTTTTTTCCGCTACCACTCTTACTTCCGGATGGCTGTGCACTTGAACAAACATCATCACACTCCATTTTGTCCAAATAAGGAATCACAATAACAAGTATATTACAATTGACACTACACAGAAAATAATCTGTACACTTATAATAGCTACCAATAAACAACACTTAAAAACACGAAAACGTTCATCAACAGTAAAATTCAGCACAAAATAATATACGCGTACTGGAATTGAAGAGAATGCAGTATTTTCAACCGCCACTGATGAAGCGACAATAGGCACTGACTGACGGTCAGAGACAGGAAGGAGGAAGGGGCTGTTTCTTGGAAATAGTATGACTCATCTGTCTGGTATTACCACCACTGCTGGCTGGTGCGGCTTTTGTTTACAGGTATTTCACCCGTTTCCTCCACATTTTCACTCGTCTGAATCATCTATTATGTACTGTGTTCAAATTTCATTGGATGTTATAGAAAACCGTTACTTTAGAATTGTATAAGAAAGTGCATTCATATTATAAAAATACTTGTGCTGTATGATTTTTCAACTATGACCAGTTTAAATATTTAAATCACCCACTTGTAATAAAAAAAAATTTACATAACACAGATTCAAGACTATTAATAGCCAGGTAGGAAAAATGCTTTCAAATGGTTATAAATTTATGAGAACCGAAGTGCGTAACAAAACTGTTGCGGCAACAATTCCCATCGTTATGTACTGAATAATATTTATAGAAAAGAACATATATTTCAAATGTATTTGATAACTTTCTTACCAAATTGAAAATCCATTTAACATAACATGATTATACTATGCACACATGTAATGCCTTATTATATATCAATGATAATGGCATTATCTAACTGTTAAATACGGAAAATTAACGTTTTTGCTGTATTTTTATGTTTTCTTTTTAATTTATATTTCGGCTAAAGATTTTAATCCTATAGATCCTATAGACGAAAAATCCTATAGACTATAGATGTTCGTATATGAGTAATATAATACAATAATTTATTTCAATCCATTTAACTCAACATGGAAATAAGCTACAGAGATGTACTTTTTTTTAAAATGACCGTAAAATTACATTTTGTAATACGTAGTTAATTAATTCAAGACAGCTCTAACATTTCTTTCGAGCGTAACGGTTAAGTATTTTAAGAATGCTGGACTCGCGCGGCTTGTGGTTACAGCGGGGAACAAGTTTGGCAACGTCGCTCAGCTCTCGTTGGCCGCTCCAAGGTTACGGGCAAAATAGGCTCCTCCCTCAACTGCATTCTCTTGTGGTTTTTCGTATAGATATTCGCTATTGAAATGTGATAATTTTATGCTGAAAAATCTGAAAATCTAAAGCAAAGTTAACCTGGTACCAAATGAGAGGTGATAACCCTTACTTGTAAATAAATGAAAATTTCAGGAAAATCGTAAATTTTCATGCCCAATTCATTGATAAGTTACTAATGTTAAGGAAGTGAGAATTAAAGCTCTCGACTATGTGGGTGATGTCTGAGACAGGTCCATTAGTTATATCCAGTATCCATTCCGTTTCAACCTGTTTCTTTTTTTGAGCTCTCTCGGAATTGATCACTCTCCATACAGCTTTGCTTTTGTTTGAAGACTCTGCTATCACGTTTTCGTTGGCTTGCTGTCTCAGTTGTCTTAGTTTGGGGTCGTAGTCCTTCTTACGTGCAGCATCAGCTTTGTCTTCTTGGCTTCCACTTAGAATGTATCTATCTTGGGCCTCGACAAACTTCTTTTTCAGGTTTTCGGGTTGTGGGCTTCAGTGTTGAATATTGCTGATTTGCGATTCGCAGGACATGCAGAATCAAGCGATGTAGTTATTGTTGTAAGGAACTTTGAGTAAGTAGCTTCTGTATTTTCTTCCTGGATGATCTCGTCCCATGATTGGTTCTGGAGTGTTTGTTTTAGTGAGTTCATATTTTCCTAACTGAAATGCCGGCGAGTGCTTTGAGGTAGGGTTTGGCTTTCTGACAGGATATTTAGGGTGGTTAGTTGACCTGTGTGATCGAATAGATGCGTGTTTAGTTCCTCCACTAAAAACTGGTCATCGTCCAAGTTGGTGCACACCATATCAATTGAGTGAGATGTGGTGGTGATCCTTGTAGCGGAGTTCGTTTAGAGCCATTCAGTGATTTGAGTTGCAGCCACTATCGACTTTGAGGTCTCCTAACGACAGAGACAGCCTCATCTCTTGAGGGCAGCAGCTCGAGAGCTTGAGAAACGATGTTTAAGGGGACAGGGACGTCCCTATCTCGCCCATGTTAATTTGGTAATATTTAGGTACATTAAAAAAACTAAAAGTGCTATGACTTTGAAACTTTTTGTAGTATAAATACACATTGTTCTAAGTAATTTGATGAAGTATTATTTTTATTTTTCAAAACAAAAAATAATAATAATTTGTTTAATGTTAATATTTTTTTACATATTTTTGGTTTGATTAAATTTAATAAAAAAAAATACCAAACAAGATATTAGAGTTTTAATTCATCATTTTGTTGCCTGAAGTATTCTTAACAAGCTGTAAAAAATTCAGATGAATCCATTTATATTTGGCTGAGAAAAGTGTACCTAACCCCTATAAAAATAGGTTTTCGGAAAACTAACAAAACGTCACGACTATACCTTATAATATGTTAAATGACAATGTAGACTTACATTAAAATGCTCCAGGGGCATAGGATGGGTTATCTGCTTCTTCATCATCTTCTAGCTTCCTTTTATTATTTCTTCTATTTTGCCTTGCCATTTTTTCAATGTTCTTAACCGCACGGTCCGCGTCATATATTCTTGCCAAATCTTCATTTTTCAGTCCCACTACTGTATTAAACCCAGCCTTCCCACATGACTGTTCTAGTACTTGTACTTTAGCTAGAAGTACTTCATTAAATATATAACAGCATCTAGAATTCCAATTTTCAGTGTATTTATCCCAACAAAAACATATTTAGGAATTCGGGTCCAAACGACATTATTGAACGATTCCGTTTGATTTTGTGTCTGCCCATGAAGACATTTCTTGAGTAAATTTAAGTTACCTAAGTCTTTGTAAATGGGTTTAATGACTTCCATCACAGCTTGAGGTATTGGATTTTCATGGGATGGTATGGGTAGTTTCTGTGCTTCAGCCCGATTTTGCTTGCACCACGAATCAATGCCTTTTGGGCATAGGCCATGTGAAGGATTTTCATCTGATGAAATTTTATGGTAAAATGTGGCCCATACAGCTTTCTGCATATTTGTAAGGTCGTTTACATTAGCTCTAATGGCATTACCATAGTAAGTTTGAAGCTGATCTATAATGCTTTCAGTAAGTCTGCCTTTACTTGATAACGGTTTTTCATCAGAACAAAGTTTCCTTTTATATGTCTTATTTAGGCTACGAAGCCTCGTGGCTATCCTCTTCTGCACGTGCCCTACACATTCTAATTTGCTTATTTCTGTATCAGGGCCATAAGGTTTACTTGCAACAACTGACTGGAAAGCTTTGCTGTCCCCATCTCCCAAATAACGCACATATCTTACCGGCTTTTGACGAGTAGTAGATCGGAAAAAACATGGTTTTTGCTCCATCGACTTCCATAGCTCCACTGGATCCTGAGTAGTTGACTTGACAACCTTCATGGGACATCAATTTCTTTCCTTTACAAATGAAGCAATATTTAGTAAGGCATTGAACATCTACAATTTTCCCTGTATCGATAGTGCTAGCTGTAAACACACCATTCAGTCAAGAGTACCCCCGCTTTTGCCAAGTTCCGTCGAACATTGCACCGATGTCACTATTACCATCATTACAAACAATTGTGTCTCTTACTGCATTCATCATTGACTCATTGGCTACTTTTTCTACACATTCCAAAATTGTTTCAGTGTAGCGATGAAACTTTTTAGGTGGTGGAGGCATGGCCATGATGGATGTGAATACATTGGCAGACTTTTGTCCCTTGCCAATACTCCTAAATGCATAAATTAACCTAAAATTATGCTCATAATATCCCTTATTAGTTTTAGGAGATGTCATAAAATAATGATGTTTGAAAATTGCATATATTACATTTCATAACTAAACTACAAACTATTCCTTTTCTCTTGTCTGGGACTTCACAAATAACCAAAGAATTATCTGCGGAACAGGATTTGCATTTATTTGCGATAAAAGCTGACTTTGCAAAATAGAAATATCAATCATAACATTACCTTCAGTCATATTATCCACAACATAGTCATGTTTCTCACCACACATTTTAACATATTTTATCTTTTTACTAGAACTTGGAGTAGTGATCTTACACCTAGGACTCACTCTAACATCTTCTAGCGTAGGCCTATTTGTTTGATCTTGTACATCATTTTCTAGCTTTCTGATATGAATATTACCGTGAAACTTCCTTTTATTAAACTTTTTTATCCTAGGCATTGTACTTTAGTATTATCTATACACAAAATAAACAACAATACAAAAGAAACTTCACAGTCACTAACCAAACTTAGTGTCAGAACGAAAGGAATAGCCATAATAATAAACAATCTACAATGAAACACAGCTGACTTCTGCTAGGAAACAAAACCATAGAAACCTAAAGTAACTAGATCATAATGTTCAAAAAATAATAGGTTATAAAACATCACATATATATACCCGATACAAAACCTTTTTTACTGGATCGTTGACTACATTAGTTGATAATAGTTTGACGAAAAATTAGTGTAACGTTTCATTTATTATTTTTTTAATTATATATATAAAGTTAATATGCTTGTGTGTGGTATTAAAATGTGCAGAATTAAACGGAGTATTTTACTAAATAAAAATGTGAACAAGTGAAAAAAATAATATTTTTGACGTCCCTGTCCCCTTAAAGCTTCCTCCAAAGGAGCATCTGGTGGTCTGTATACACCAAAAATGTATAAGGAGTTTGCTTTGCCAATAGAGATCTTGGTTTCTGCAACTTCGCATATCAGTTCCTGGCTGAGTGTGTGCACGTTAATTACTTCCAGACGCTCGATTTTGTATCCTATTCGGTCAACGTTTTGGTGGAATACCGTGACTTTTTTTCTACGAGAGTTTAGGATTATTCTTCCTCTTTTTAGGGGTTCCCATTTATCCCTCGGGGTCTGTTCTTGGTCTAAAAAAGACGTCTGCTGGTGTAGGTTCCGTTGTTTACCATTGAGGTTGTTTACTAGATCAATTTCTGGTGCTGAGGAAAGTTTAGCTTCTGCACTTGCTTCAACTCTCGATTCCTTTGAGACGATATTTTCTACTAGATGGCTACTCATCATCGTCATCGTAGTTTTGAAGTATTTTATGTTTTTATTGAAGAATTCTTCTACCGACACACTCGGTTCACGTATTTTGGCCGCTGCTGGAGGACCTCCGTGACGTTTTTTAAATAAACATAAACCACTTATTTTTTAACATAAAACTTATTTTATTTCATAGAAATGTTTGTACTTACATGCCATTTAAGAACAATGTTACTTATGGAATATAACATGAAATAGATGGTGTCCATTTTCTTGAATGCAGGTTTCTAACCATTTCAGAAAATTCGCATGTACACGTTCGAGAAGCTCTTGATCAATTGCTGCCACTTCGGTGTTGATTGCATCCTTTAGCCCTACCAAGGTGCGAAGTTTGTTGTTGTAGACTCCTACACGTTCTGAATGGAGAGGTTTTTGGTGAATTATGCGAGGATTCTCGGTTGCCCAGTAACGTAGATTTTGCTTGTTAACTTCTCCATTTAAATTAAAATGTGCCTCATCACTCAATGATTATTGTGCTGTCATTATCTTCGAGCAACACTTGCATGTGAACGGCGAAGTTCTCTCGCAGAGCGTAATCTCTTTCCCTTAGCTTCTAAACAACACACATTTTATAGGGATGAAATTTAAAATCACTTTGCAAAATTTTTCGCACTGAATCACGCTTTAACCTTAGTTCACTTGCATGTCTTCTTGCTGAACGACTTGGGCTCCGAATGAGGGCTAGTCTCACCTCGACGTTTTCCGGCGTCCTTACGGTCTTCCTTGGGCCAGGAGATTTTTTCTTTAAAATAACTCCTGTCGTTCTCAGATTTTGAAACCCACCTGAGAAAAGTGTTGCGGGTAGGAACCGTACAATTCCAAAAACATCCGGTTCCCAGCGGTCACCCTTTATTATATTTCAAGGTTAAATCATTTCAAACTTACATTACAAATTATGTAAGGTCAAGGGAAAAAATTGTTTCCTAAAATTGTCATGAAAATTTCAGTAACCTATACATAAGATTAGATAAATTAATAGAACCCATTAAAGACACATGGACTATTAAAAAACCAACTTAAATCAGTTACTGCTTGAAGTCACTTCTTCCACAGACATTGTGTTTCTTGGTAAAAGAAGTTCAGGGATCTAGTCTTTGAACTTCTTTTCGGTATGGTACTCGTACAACCGGAAACAGTCACCAGCGTGTAGTCCAGGTTTTGTTTCGCAAGTGTCGCAATACATTCGTGTGCGTTTCCTTTCACCACCTTCACTTCTGTTGCTACACACCGCACAGTCTTTGTTGTTTCTTGGTCCAAGAAGTTCTGGAACTTGCAGTTTGCTACTGAGTCGGTCTCTTTCTTGTGCTGCAGACAATCGTGGTTTTTATTGGTGTTTCTAACATCACCTACTAGTGAAATAATCAACTTCTTTCTGAAATTTTCATGTCTCAAAGGTCTAGTACCAGGTGTTCTGGAAGTGTTCATCAGAATGAAAGAATTCACTACAGCTACCTCCAAAGCCCAGAAAAGCACCTTTCGCCACCATTTTACTGGTTTTCTCGTAAAAGAATACGATGTAGTGGTCAGCGATATCTACTCCTCCCATTCTTTCGTTGTAACGGCATATGACAGAAGGCTTCACAACAGTTTCTTCTCTTCCGCCTTTGACTCTTCTCTTTACTTCTTCTGTTGAATTGTCATGAAGGGTTGTTAAAGTTAGCACAGATCTCTTATCCTTCCACTCTAGAACATGAACATTTGATGGGTCGTCAGTGCTTTGGCCTTTTCTAAATGATAATTTCTCTCCTTTTTTCAATTTTGGCTTGGCTTTTATTTCTTTGGGACGACCTACTCTACCTCTGTTTACTGCAAGGTGTAAGGAGACAAGGGTGTGCTCATACGGTGGACGAAACTGTGTCGGCGGCGCGCATGACTTCACTCAGTCCGCAACGACGCGCTGGCTTCCTGCTCTATACCATGCTCCGCAGTGTTTCTCACAGCTGTCAGTTAATACAAGATTGTAGTCTTTTGTTGTATTGAAATTTGTTTTTTGTATTAAAGTTTTGTTGAAGTTAGCCTTTCATAGAAAAGTTAGGACATTTATTAATTAAATAAGGGGGTCGGGCACATCCTATATCGCCCATGTTTTTCTAAAAAAATAGTTGAGCTATCACCTTACACTTTTTTATTTTAAAGGTCCTGCTTCATAGCACATTTTAAGCATAGGATATTTAGATATTGTTAAATCTCGTCTAATAATGATTTTTTATATATTTTGAATTTTTTTTGTTTTTATTTGTAGCTTATTTATTTTCTAAATAATAAACCATACTGCTTAGGAACATTTCCTATGCTCAAATTAATCTTCTTTGTGTCCTCATAAAAAAAACTGTGTTGATATCTCAAATGGTTCTTGAGAAAAAGTATTTTTTATATACGAGGGCTGTTTTTAAAGTAAGGGCCGTTTTTTTAAATAAACAACAATTATTTTTTTCAAAATACATTTATTTACAGAATCTACATACTTTTTTATTTTTCTACATAGTTGCCTTGTTTGTTAAGGCACTTATCATATCTTAAAACTAAGTTTTGAAATCCCTCTTCAAAAAAATTTGCCGCCTACTCTGACAACCAGGAGTTTACGGCCGTCTTGACTTCTTCGTCGTCACTGTAGCGCATCCCGCCAAGATGATTTTTCAAGTACCGAAAAAGGTGGAAATCGCTCGGAGCAAGGTCGGGGCTGTACAGCGGATGATTCAAAACTTCCCAGCCAAAAGAGTCGATAAATTCCTGTGTCCGAGTAGCGGTGTGAGGCCTTGTCTTGTCGTGGAGGAGCAGAATTCCCTTTGTCAGCATGCCGCGTCTTTTGTTCTGAATGGCGCGTCGGAGACTGGCCAGGGTTGCGCAATAGGCTTCTGAGTTAATCGTCATTCCTCGCGGCATAAAGTCCACTAGCAAAACACCGCGCCTGTCCCAGAACACATTTGCCATAACTTTGCTTGACTTTGACTGGAGATGTTGTGTGCCGCCATTCCATGGACTGTTGCTTTGATTCAGGAGTGATATGGGATACCCATGTTTCATCTCCTGTGACAATTCGAGTCAACATGTCGTCTCCTTCCTCGTCGTAGCGGGTCAAGAAAGTCAAATAACTGCTTAATCTCTTTTTTTTGTTATCCTCAGTGAGGAGTTTGGGTACCCATCTTGAGCACAATTTTTTAAAGTTTAGGTTTTTTGACACAATTTTGTACGGTACTGACCTGGACACTTGAGGAAATTCCATAGAGAGAGTGGTTATTGTGAACCGTCGGTCCTCATGAATTTTTGCGTCAACTGCAGTAACCAAATCTCCCGTGATCACAGATGGCCGGCCTGAGCGATCTTCATCGTGGACATTTTCGCGGCCATCTTTAAATTCTCGGACCCATTTCCGCACTTTACCTTCACTCATTGCTTTGGCACCATACACCTCACAAAGCTGACGGTGAATGTCAGCAGCCGACATGTTTCTTGCAGTCAAAAATCGTATCACTGACCGAATCTCACACGCGGCGGGTGATTCGATAATATTAAACATTTTAAAGATCCACAGTAATGTAGACAGGTTAGCTACAGAGCTGCAACTGACATGAAGTTGTTCGCTAGGAATGCCGGGAGGCGGGGCGCACGCTCGTTACGGCAGGAACGCGAACTACTACCGTGTACGGGAGAACGGCCCTTACTTAAAAACAGCCCTCGTAGAAACTAGAACTAAACTTTCGGAAAATTAACAAAAACAGAAAATATGCATTAGTTTTATAGTTTGACATACCCAAATGCATCCCAGATCCATAAGAAGGGTTGTCTGGATCTTCCTGTTCTGCATAGAAGTCATCCAGCTTCTTCTTTGCCAAAGGCCTCTTCTGCCAGCACTTCTTTTCGATTTCTTGAATTGATTTTTCAGCTTTCAAAATCCTCAGCTCGTGAACTTGTTTCATCCGCTGAACGCAGTTGATGCCAGGAGTGATGCCAAGACTGCTTAAAATTTTGCATTTAACAATGTTTTCATCATTATAAGTGCTAATGGCTTCATCCCTTTCACTCCGTGATTTTTTTAAGGTACATGGTGGAAAAACCCTTTCTTAATTACTAGGTTATGCCAGAAACTCCATGCAAAAATGTCGTATTTTACATGGCTGCACATTAAATTCTGTAACTTTTTTATTTATTGTAGTAGACTGATGATTCTTGTGTTGTTTTACTTTACTTGAAATGGATTAATATTTAAAAAAATATATTTTGGTATAACATATGTTTCTTATATTTTTTATTCTCTTAGAAAATGTTTTTTTTCATAAACATTTTTTTTTTAAGTTTGACATGGTAAAACTAATATTATACTTCAACTTAACTCCTTAATCTATTTTTTTATAAAAAGACCTTATATTTGAAGGGCTCAGGGGAAGAAGGGGGCAATCAGTTTTTGTAGATTTTACAGGAAACTGATTTTTAAGTTTTAAGATCGAAATCTCTATATAAAATTTGAGTTTTCTTAATTTTTTTAGATTCTTTATACAGTTTTATCTTAAATCTACAAAATTTTATAGGTTAGATTGTCTTACCTTCCTTGATTTTTTTAAAAATAACATAAATTGTTTATAAACTCCATATTTACACGTTATAAAGGGGGTAAGTCATAGAAAATAAATGGATGTCCAGGGAAAAAAAGAGTTAAGTCATCTACTACACAAAGTGATTTTTTGTTAACACCTGTTTTAATTGTTAAAAAACTATTACAAACTAAATATTCATGACATTCTGCAACTTTCTCAGCTTCTCTACTTGTATGGCAAGTTTTCTAAGTACTCTCTAGCTTCTCTTTCGCAGAACCTGGACAAGTGCTTCACATCTTCATACTTTGCCTTGGGTATCGGTATCAAATCTATAAATGTAACAAAAACTGTAATGTAGAGATGTAAATTAATTACAATTCAATTTATATAAATGAATACAATTAATTACATTATTTTTATTTTATACAATTTTAATTTAACACTAACCATTTACATTGAAAAATCAAATGAGTGGTTCAGAATGTTTTCTAAATTATCCCTCCCTCTCCATATCCTACTCTTTATAATTTCTTATTACAAGAACATAGAAAAATACAGTTCATAAAAAAATAAAAATAATACTGTGTTAAATAGAATATTATTGTCGTTTTGTTGATTAAAGCACGATAACATTAGAGCCTTCACTCAAACACTTATTCTAATACTAAGCTTCTTAAATTAATAACGTTATAAGACCTACCTTCATATAGATAATCTGGAAGAATGAATTCGTTGTCTGCCAAGTTCCTTCGTTTTTTTCACTTGTCGGTTACAAACCACTGCAGAATCAAAATGCCCACTGTAGGAGCTTCGATGAAAGATGAAACGAGGATGAGTTCCAGTTATCTTAAGTTCTCTTATTGGCCTGGATTTGAAGGGGCACTTGTTAACATACATGCTATTGAGAAGTCCAGACCAGTTCCGAAACATTGATTGCTTTACTTCTACAACGTCAAAGGGTCGAGGCTTAACCCTGGCTTGCCTGAACACATCTGCCCATTGGCTTGGTAGCTCGACTCTAGTCTTTTGCTTAATAACTCCCATATTCTTATCTGTCTCCATGTAGGAGTGACCTCTTATGGGGAAACAAACAATGATTTCATCAAATCTGTGTTGCTCATGTACCAGTTGGTGAAGGAATCTAAAAACATTCCAGTTCTTGTTTTGCCCTCCACATGAATCGCAAAAAATGCGCAGTCGTCTAACATTGGGATCTAGAAAGTTATATACAAAATCGTGAATCATGGAGCAAACCTCGTCACTGCCTTTGCTACCAACAGTCTGTGGATACGTATAAAAAACGCTGGTTCCAGTGGATAAAATGTGAATGTTAAAGGTATAAACTGACAGCTGGCGTCTATAGTACACATCATTTGTCGACAAGTTGGGGACTGGCAGAATTTTCTGGAAATCAAAGCAAATTGCCTCAAGGTCTTCATTTTTTCTGCTAATGAGCTTTGCAATCCTTTTTCGTTCATAGACCTTTCAGCTTTTTTTCTTATGAACTATGTTCTCAATACGCAAGCGTTTTAGTTCAGTATCCTTTTGCTCTATTTGATCGGTGTCTGTATTTACATTTAAATGTAATTTTTCTGCTTCTAAGATTTTTGATTTTGCAATGTACTCATCGCATGTGCCACAAGTGTCCATGCGGGGATAGCCAAATGATATATTAAATTCTGTGGAGAAAATTGTACGGTATGTTTCATAGGACACTTTTATATTTTCATGCTTAATACAGAACATATCAAACATTTTTTTTATGTTTAATTCTTCTGGTAAATATATTTTGTTGGACTGTGACAGGTTGTAGTGGCCTTTTCTGCCCTTGAAAGACCCTATATGTTCTACTATAGCTGTTTTGGCTTCTTCTGAAAGTTTATTAGGCCTTACATTGTGCTTACCTCGACCGTCTCGGGGTGCCTTACCTTCTTTTTTAAGACCTCTTTGGAGGATTTGTAGTTTTTTCTTTCCAATTCCGTGAATTGAACGAAATGCTTGCTGGCAAACCTGTACTTCCTTTACTGTTTCATCACACAAAAATCTGACTCTGTAAGAATAGGTTGCATCACGAAAATTAGCTTCATCTTCAGCTAAACGAGGGTGCCTGTTTTGTATTTGTTGCACAGAAATAAGCCCACAAAGATAAGTATTTTGTTCGTCAACAGAATTCATTAAATTAAAATTCAACAAAATACTTTTCCGGCAATGTTGTGGGACATTTTCAAAGCATTTGAGATGTTTACATTGGCAATCAGGCCCTGGAGTATGGCTCTGAAGGTTCAACTTCTTATTCGCATCACTTAAACGTCCAAATTGTTTTCTCTTCTTCGTATTTTTCACTTCATTCACTGCACTATGCTCTTCATACTCACTTTCACTCTCCATTATTCACCACAAAAGATTTTAAAACTGCAAAGAACACTATTACAACAGCAGAACATTAAAACATAACCTCAAAATCAACTACACTGACGGATCAATACTGGAGAACAATCAATATTACAGATACGAAAAGCCTGCAGACGATTTCCTGTTTACTTCGCCAGCTGACTTGCCCCCTTCTTAGCCTGAAGCGCTCAGACTTACCTCCTTTATAACCTGTATGGATATTTTTTAAATACGATTTTAAACTAACTAGCCTCTTTCTTCTCTGTATAATTTTAACACGAGGTAGCTACTTATCTGACCTATCCGCTGGTATAGCAAACTAAAAAAAAAAAAAAATTGACTTGCCCCCTTCTTCCCCTGAGCCCTTCATTTATAAACATGCAACCAAAATTTGAATGTCCTACCTTGAACGGTATAGATGTTACAGCAACATTTGTATAAGTTCACATATTCAAAATTTTCACAGGTTCTGGTCGAAGTTCACAAGTTGATCACTCTGTTGAGGATATTTTGCAGCTAACACATTACATAGTTTTCTTGTTACAACACAACACAAACATAAATAGAAGAGTACTATATAGTTTCTAATTAGGCTTATATTTACAAAAAAATATTTACACGCAGTCTTGATACACTTTGTTCAACACGAATGACTTGACAAACACCTCCCATGCAGGCCTCTCTTGCACTTCACACAAGCAGTCCTAGACCTTCTCATTTTCCCTCCTCCAGCACGTCCTGGGTATGACGTTAAACTGCCCACACCCACCTAACCATTTCCTTAATTCCTACCCAATCCCCCTCCAGGGTCTATTAGTACCCGCTCTGTTCGACCGTTCCAGTGCATGGCTCGCTGGGAGTGCTTAAGCCGGCACTAGGTGCCCTATCTGGTGTCGGTGAGAGCTGATGTGAGCTTGTCTCTGCCGAGGCGTAAGTCATGTACTGGTTCAGAAGCCAGCCACTTCGATGTCCTTGGTCAGGAAGTGTGTATTGAGCAGGAGTGTCGGAGCTCCTGCTGCAACGTGCGAGCCCAGGCCGTGCGAGTATACCCAGCCTGGTTAAACGAGTCAACACCGGGCCCCGGGGATCTGGGGTAGATTAACCTGGGCTCCCACGGGACCCAGTTTTATCGAGGGCGTGCCCGTTCCCGGTGTATCTCGGCCTGCACCCTTACACACGATGCGCTGGTTAAAATACTTATGGAAACTGAAACCACCCCAAAACTAGGGCGAAGCGTAGTAACTAGAGATCAAAGTGATCTAGAGAAGAAACGGCAGTTGTCTGACTCAGAATGTGAGCTCGATCAAAACAAGCAAAGAAAAATGGAAAAAGAACAAACCGACGATGAGATAAATATTCCTACTCCCTTATTTCTTGTGCTAAGTCATAAGGAAGATGGAAAGACTTTGACTAAGGTGAGCCCGTTCCTTATCCACAAATCTTTAGTAGCCTGTGGAGGGCAACCTAAATCTATAAGGAAGCTGAGGAATGGAACTATCCTGTTGGAGGCCGCAAATTGCATCCAATCCAAGAAGTTCCTTAAAATGACGAGTTTTTTTGACCAGGTAGCGATTACTGTCCAGCCTCATGCCTCTCTGAACTCTTCCAAGGGAATCGTTTTCTGTCGAGACCTTATGGACTGCAGTGAAGAGGAAATAAAGGTTGAGCTGCAGTGCGAGATGGTGACTGATGTGGTCAGGATTGTTCGGACCGAAAACGGGGTAAAGGTTCCTACCCCGGGTCTTATTTTAACCTTTGCAAAACCCCATCCGCCAGAAACCATCAAAGCCGGTTATATGTCTTTGTCTGTGCGGCCGTACTTTAAAAACCCCCAGCGGTGTTTCCGCTGTCAGAGGTTCGGGCACTCCAGTAAAGTGTGTTCGAACCCGGAGACATGTTCCCGCTGTGGTGATGAAGGACACCAAGAGGAGGGGTGCAAAAATGAGACGCGATGCATCAATTGCAAGGGAAAACATCCGGCATACTCAAGAGAGTGTAACATCTTTAAAGAAGAAAAAGAAATATTAAAAATTATGACTATCGAAAAGCTTTCATTTAACGAGGCGCGTAAAGAGTACAGGAGGAGGGTCGCCCCAACTCCAAAAAAAGGAGTTTCCTACTCTGAAGCTGTATCTGTCCCTGTTCAGACTGCACAGTGTTCCTCATGTACAGTCTTGGAGGGTATGGTGCGTGCATTGACTGAGCAGGTGGCTGCTCTGGTTCAGCACTTCGCCGCAGGTGCTGGGGAACAGTCTGTGGTCTTGCCCAGTAAATCTCCCCGAGACGTTCAGACCTCCTCTAAACCTAATGCACAGTCTTATGTTAAACCTTCACCAGGAGGTCTTACGTATAGAGATAAAGTTCAGCAAAATTTGAAACCTGCCTTAAGTTTAGAAGAGAGAAAGAAATTGTCAGAAAAGCTTAAGAAGAATATTCAAACTAAAGTCGATAACAGGTCAAAAGTACCTGTTAGGAACCCTAACACGTCATCATCTAAGTCATCTCAACTGTCCATCAATGATGATGACACGACTGAGGATCCTTTGGAGCTCCGGACGGAGTTCCAAACGGTACGTGGAACTTTCCGCCCTGTTACAAAACAAAGAAAAAAAATCACTATGTAGTAAAGAAGTAAAATATTGCATGCATTATAATAATAAAATAAAAACATGCTTATTCAATGGATAAACGCTGATAAACAAAATATAGTATTGTGTTAAGTTTATCTATTCCGATTATTAATTGTTGTTAATATTTATTAATTTTATTATTTAAATTTTATTTATGACAGCTGCCAAATTAGCCCCTTTACAGCTACCTTGGTAGCAGTAAAATTTGTTAAGTTTTTACAGTTTATTTAATTAATGTTATGTACCTTGTCCTTATTTATGTTCTATTTATATTTTTAGCTCCTATATGGATTAAGACCTCTCTACAGTCTTTCCCTTGTTACATGTATTGTTATCTAGTTATAAGGTTATTTAAAATTATTTACTCACCTACTTGCCTTGATTCCTATTTATATTTTTTATTATATAATGTAATCTATGTTTGCCTAATTGACACCACCAAATACGAGTAGGTGCCAATTTTCTCTTGAGGGCGATGATAACCGCTGCGTTTTTCGCCCCTTATAAAAAAAAAAAAAAAAAAAAAAAAAAAAAAAAAAAAAAAAAAAACCCTCCTCCAGCAATGCTTACAGGACTGCACACTACACATTCCCTTTCTTTTTTTTCCCGGCAAGGGTTCCACACCAAACTGATTGCCGCAACCTACATTGATTACACGACCATCACCACCTGCCTGGTTGGTAGCATTTTTCTGCTGTAACCATTCCTGAGCCAGTACCTGAATAATAGCAGTTGTAAACTGAAGCCTAGTTAACTGCTTACCAGCACAGTTTTCCTTATACAGAATGTATGCGTTTAGAACCATCCTAGAAAATATGTTTAGAACCACTTTTTTCCAGTAGCGAACAGTTCTGCGCTCGTCCAAATAGCAGTACATCTGATCTGTTGTATCAATACCTCCCATGTACTGATTGTAGGAGTGAATCATCTCAGGCTTTGTTTTCACAGTTTGAACATTTCCCCTACGTTTCATAACTTGGACAGACTCAGCTTTGGATTTGGCCGAAAGAAGAAGAACAGGCTGTCTTTGTGATTTTTTTCTCTGTAGCCTAACAAGAGCAAACTATCACTCCTCATATATACTTTCTGTCCTATTTGAAATTTGTCCCTATATTGTGGTGGTATGCCTTTTCTAGTTTTCCGCAATGTACCAGTGATATGAGTTTTCTCCGAATACAAAAAATCAGCTAAAGGGGATGCTCAAAAAGTAGTTGTCACAAAAAACATGGTAGCCTTTGTTCATGTAAGGACCTAAAGATAACAGTTTTTTTACAACATTGAAGGCCAAACCAGTACCTTGGTTTATATTGTCCCTGTTTCCTCTGTAACAGTAAAACCCCAAGCAGTAATTCGAAACTGAGTCGCACAGCATCCACATTTTCACTCCCCACTTATGGTGGTGCTTATTCGGCAAATACTGTAGGATTTGGGAGCGCCTTTTGGTTCCAACCAGGCTCTCGTCGACAGATAATTCTCTGTGTGGTGTATAATACGTTCTAAAAACCCTGTTGGAATGTTCCATAACTGGGAGAAATTTTCCACAAGGGTCATAGCCAGTCTCACCTGGCTTTTTTAGGGTGCGATTGTCGACAGTATGAAAAAATTGCAAAATGCTCTCAAAACGACTACGACAAAACATCTGACCAAACCATGGCGTTATAAGTAAGTCAGCAGTTGCCCAATAACTTTGAATCGTAGGTTTTCGTATATTTCCCATGTTAAAAATAACTGCCAAAAATGCTTTTATTTCACCTACTGTTACTTTTTTCCACATATGAGCTCTAGAGTTTGGTTTTAGATGGTTTTTGATGGTCTTTCAAGTACTTATCTGCATATAAATTGGTTTGATGTACAAATGTTTCCAGTAAATGTACTGAAAAAAATAAATTAAAATAAGAGATTGGCTTTGCATCAGAAGGGGGGCAATGTTTTGGGCCAGGTTCTTCATGGTATGAAAAATTGTCGTTATAGCCTATGTCAGAAGCACCATCAACAACACTCCAAACTTTTTCAGGGGCAATAGGCCTACTCTGATTAGCTTGAGAAGCTCCTCTAGGCCTAGTAACAGGGCTCACATTGTTAAGTTCATTGGCCCTGGGGCAGGAGTGCCTAGGTTTGGATCTGTGTTGTTTGGCATAGGCCTATCACCTAATATAAAAGAATTATTTCGATATCCTTACAACATCCTCATCTGAATCTTCATTGTCCGTTCCTGGGATGAAGTCGGGATCCTCATCAGTATCATCCAAAAACTCCTCACCTAATTCACTGTCACTTTCCAACTCACTAATAGTTTCCAGAAAAGATTCACTCAAATCATCGTCTATAACATCGAGGCCAGATTTGACTAAACTATTTATAAGAGTGTTCTCACTAGCAGGAGACATTACTCGTCTTCTTTTACTCACTTTCAACGAATAAAACAATTACGAAGGAATAATCCACACACGCTTTGTTTAAAACACTACAAGTCGACAATACGTAGTCGTAACGTTGGAAACAAGAAGTAGACTGACAGCTGTTTCCAATCGTGATCACCGGCACAAAAATCAGACATAGAGTAAGCAACTATACATCATTTTACTCGTCAATTCACGTATAACGTCATAACACCGAATATTTTAGCTTTTGGTTTGTTACTAAGCCAGTGATATACTAAAAACCAACATTTGATATAATCGGATCCGGAGGTTTTGGCGAGACCAGCTGGATCCGATTTCGTCGGACGTCGGAGTTTAAAGAATATTTCGTATATCCGATCTGATCGGATGTCGGAGTTAAAAGGGTTCATAAATACAAAGTTCCAAGGTATTTTTTAGGACAAAAATGCTTTTTGGTAGCCTAGACCAAATTACACTGTTGAGGGACTCGCAATCATACTGAGTGCCACCATGGAGACATTTACTGAGCAACTCAGTCTTGGACAAATCTTTGAAATTGGTTTTATTTCTCCCAAAACAATTCTTGGAAAGTGAAAGTGTTTCTTATGGTCATAGCTCTCAATATTCTCCATGGCTTTACGATATTTGCACCAAGTATCAGGGCCTTCTGGGCAAAGGCCATGGTTAGGGTCCTCATTAGATGATGCTAGGTGGAAGTATTCAGCCCAAATTGCTTGTTTCATTTGATCTAGGCTACTAACATTCCTACGAATAGCCAGGCCAAAATACTTTTGTATTTAATTTATGCCAGTATCTGTAAGGCGGCCGCGACCACCAATTGTCTTCCCATCCGTCAATTTAGTTTGGGACATTTTTTGTTTCAGTCGACGAAGACGAGCACCCATACGCTTTTGCACATGGCCAATGCACTCAAGTTTTTCTAGTGAAATGTCAGGACCATATGGTTGTTGAGCTACAACAGTTGGATATGCAGCACTGTCTCCGTCACCCAATAAATATTTGTAACGGATGCCGTACGTTTCCTGGGATGATTTGAACATATCAACAATACCTGCAGTGTCCATCCCTCCGCTTGTTCCAGCATAATTGGCTGTGCAATTGCCATCATGAATGTTTTGCAGTTTACCCTTGCACCTATAATATTTACTAAGCACTCATACATCAACTACTTTGCTTACATTAGCGGCAATAACAGTCGCCACACCGTTCAGGGATGCATGCCCTCGTCTTTGCCACGACCCGTCAATAAAAGATTGCTGTACCTTTTGAATGTGGTGGGCTGAGGCATATTCATAACAGCACAAAAGTTCTTAGCGGCTTCCTCGACTTTGCCGATACAGCGGAAGGCATAATTCATGCGAATATTTGTATCTAACTTCTTAGTATTATTTACAAATTTACTGTTTTTTCTAAATTCTCAAAGCCACATGCATCACATTTGATACCAATTGTCACACTTAGGCCTGCTCTTTTGGTAGTAGACAATTTTAGTGATGGTTTCTTGCACATGGCACTAACCGCAGCTTTATCAAACAAGGATTGAATAGATTTCAAATTTATCAAATTATATACTTCATCTTTATTGCCTAGGTTACCTGTGTATTGTTGTTATTCATCCAAATTACTGCTGATCTTTCTCTTAGATACACTTTCTTTTTATTGTTGAGAAACATTTGGGTCACTACTGGTGCTAGGGCTAGGTTCAGACTGGCTAGGGTTAGGATTGTTTGTGGCGTCATCAATATTACTTACACTTACACATTGATCCTGATTGTATCTTTGAACACCACTAAACATACGTTTTCGTTTTTTTAAAAACTGTAAATACTCACTTAGGCATGTTTGTATAAAATAAACTAAAACTCTAGCAAAATGACAATACTGTTTTGTTTGTTTAGTAAACAACAAAACAACACACAATTAATGGCAACAGAATAGCAGAACAGAGGACTGGACAGTGGAGAGACACATCAGATGCAGCAATACCAACATAACATATTTTAGGAATAAGAAACGAACATCAGTACTATAATAAATACACACTCACGCTATAACCGCAAGTAGCAGTTTTGTCGGAAAATATTCGTGTAAAGGTTTACAAAATAGATCATATTGAGAAAAGTACTTGTTCGATTAATGTAAAATTAGTGTTAAATTAAAGGCAATAAAATAAAGAACAAATAACACATAAAAACAAAAAAATGAAATTTTAATAATTTTTAAGTGTCCGACTCCCCTTTTAAAGCTACAATATAATGTTTAAACAATCCGATTCTTTAAAGGCCCCAAATAGTTCTTTATTTTAAATGTTTTGGTACTGTTCACTTAATTATATAATAATTATTATATCCTCAAATTATCGTTATTTATTATTATTTCATAGTATAAATATTCGTATTATTACTAAACACAGTTTGCTACGTAAGTGAAACGTTAAAATACA
Source organism: Homalodisca vitripennis (assembly GCF_021130785.1). Taxonomy (NCBI): domain Eukaryota; kingdom Metazoa; phylum Arthropoda; class Insecta; order Hemiptera; family Cicadellidae; genus Homalodisca; species Homalodisca vitripennis. The sequence goes on from NW_025776506.1 coordinate 139,069, forward strand.
GCTATGACAAAAAATGTGTAAATAATTTGTTTATAAAATTATTTAACACATTCACTGCGGATGACAAAATTACTGGTGGCAGAAAATGCGGGATTTTTTTTTTTTTTTTTTTACTTACCCAAAATGGAGTCAGGATAGCCGAAAGGGTTGTCCAAGGTATCCCGGAAGCTTCGTTGGCCGGAACGGTTGACGTCATGTCCGTGCCGAGTTTGCTCGTCATCCGCACCGGGTGCCGGTCACCGTGTTGTATGTGCTCGCTGCGCACTAGGTTTCGGCACAAACACTCGCGAATTACACGTATATAGTACATGAATGACACGTAGATAGTACATCAATTACACGTATATATTACATACTAGTTTGAAAAATATACAACATCAAAAACAGTTAACACTCCCCCCTCTCAGAGTAAAAATTAGAAAAAAACTATATACATCCCCACCCACCGCCAAAGTCTAAAAACTACTTATTTGCCCTCGTGATACTTATCAAAGCAACCGAGTTCACACAGAGCTGGTTCGTCAGGGCACACTGCACAATAGTATACTGTTTCCTTACGCTTGCCTTCTTGGTAGCAAACGCGGCACCTCCGGGTAACTGACTTGCCGTTTCCTTTGCGCTTCATTGATTTGGAGAGACGATGCATGCTGTTGCGAGTCGGTGTGATGAGCAGTGGGGCTTCCTTTGGAGGGAGCAGGTCTTCAAGTACACGAACTCGGAAGTCATACAGGGACAGCCTATCTGAGTTGTACATGTTGTACAGATAAAAAGAATTTACAACAACAACCTGGAGAAAGTGCACAAAAATTTTCTTGTGCCATCGCAGGTTCTTGCGCTCACAGGGGTAATACGATACCATTTGGTCCAAGCGGTCAGTCCCCTTCATGTAAGAGTTGTAGTACATGATTGGTTTTGGCAGCGTTCGTTTTTGGTTTCTCCGGTTGGTGGTTTGGACCATCTCGTTGTCATATTGTGTGGAGATGTAGGTCACCGTCCGCTTATCCCTCCATTTTCCAATCATGACACTTTGGGCATAGTTTGCTATCGTTTCACCTTTGCCCAATGCCTTTGCCTTCACCGCTGGAGGTGTATGGAGTCTGTCGATGCGTAGGGTGCCGGTAGTGTAGGTTGAATGACGTAAAAGTTTGGATGATAAGACAAAACTATTATAAAAATTATCCATGAACAGGGAATGGCCTTTCCCCAGGAAGTCCCTCATCAGCTTCATGACGACTTTGACGGTATGACCTTTGCCACTACAAGAGTCATGACTCCCCGTGTAAACATGGAAGCGCAGCATGAGTCCCTCGGGTTCATTCAGGGAATAAATTTTGATCCCATATTTGTGGCGCTTGCCCTTTACGTACTGGCGGAAGACCAGTCTGCCACGCCACAGTACCATCTCTTCGTCGATTGTCAGTTCACGGTCGGGATAATAGATCTGTCGCATCTTATTGTTGAAATATTCAACAATATTTTGAATTTTAAAAGACCGGTTGTTAGCAGGTTCAGGGTGATCAGGGGTATCAACTCTTGAATAATGCAGACATCTCAAAATGCCAAGAAATCGATCTCGAGACATGTACTCCTTGAACATAGGAAAGTTCAACAACCGATGAGTTTTCCAATAATCGTTCAATCGATTCAATCTGACGTTGCCAGTCAACAGTAGAAGGCCTAAGAATGTTCTTAGTTCGGCCAACACTAAGTCCTTCCATTTGGTTATGCGAGACGCGGGAGTAGTGGTGGGGCCACAAAATAGTTCCAGGGCATACAAGTTGGTTTGTCTAATAATATTCTCTAAAAACACGGTGTCAAGAAGGAGATTGAACCAGTCAATTGGTTTATTGTCACCTGGAATGGGAACGAGCAAGCCAGGTTGACCAGTAAACGGCAGGTCACGTAAACCAGCCATGTCGCTGGCCGTGTCAGCCCACTGGGGGTGGGGGATGCCGCCTTCACCGTCGCTAGAACTGTTCGAACTCGACTCATTGTCTTCATCAGATGAAAAATTATCGTCAATAACATTATCGTCTTCCTCCATTATGAGTACATACACTTACACAGTCAACAGACACTATAATCCACTCACACAATATCGCAAAGCATACACAACAAACGAAAATGGTGAACCGGGGACGAATCACACCAACTGACTCACCGAAACTGGCACACCTCGCTATGAGTGTTACAGCCTTCCCAGGCAACTGCTCAGCTCACACTGGGGCAATATGAAAGCAGCTGCTGTATGACGAGTTCGCTCGTCCACCGCCAGGCGCGCCAGGTTCGCATGACGAGCATGCTCGTCACCCGCAGTGAATGTGTTAACACAATTAAGATTCTTAACATGTTAAGCTTTATTTTCATTATTCCTAATAAAATGTTCACAATATCCGTGTTTAAAAGCTGTTATACTTATGCCTATTTTCTATGAACTTGTACTGTTATTATAGTACATATATTTATAGAATCTGGAGCTAATTTTCTATAAATCAGAACAACTTTTCGGAAATACTTAATTTATTCCGAATTTAAACTTAACTCAAAATTTAACAGAGTTTACAAAATCTTGATTTGATTTTCTTCTAAATTTCTCTGAATCGGTCAAATCTAATTTAGAGTCTGATCAAAATTAAAAATGAAACTAAAAAGGTATACTTCTCCAAAATGGTTTTAAATTAACAAAATAAAATAAAAAGTTCTCTTCTCAAAATATTCAAAATCAAAATAACACAACGCTTGAACTAAACTTTAAGGGGAGTGGGAAGACCCGATACCCGCCATGTTAAATTTGTGAACTTTAGGTACACTTTTCTCAGGAACTATAAGAGATATTGAGTTGGAATTTTATATCTGTATACCCCTATGTATTGTAAAGCTACACTACTAGAATTATTTTAATATCTTTTTTAATTGTTGAAAAAAAATTTTTTTTAATATGCTATTGTTTACTAACTTTTTTTACATAAATTTTTTTTTCTCAGCAACTACAAATTTAAATGTTATAATTCTAGTGCTGTTACTTGGTATTATGTAGGTGTACATGCATAAACAATTTCAACTCTGTATCTTTTATAGTTCCTGAGAACAATGTACCTTTGTACAAAAAAAATCAAATTTCGGTTAACGAGCGTTAAAGAAAATCTACTCACAGTTCTGCTTAGAAGAGTCCTGCACCATAATCTGGATCATCAGCATCCATTTCCTTGTCTTCTTGCAGCTTCCTCTTAGCTCTCCTGGCCTGTCTAGCTGCTTTTGACATTTCTTCTGTTGCCTTTTCTGCTTTCTTCATTCTTATTCTGTCCATGGTGCGAAGTACGTCGACCGAATTTCCAGACAATTTTTAGTCCTAATTTATCAAACACCCTCAACTTACTGGAATAACCATCATTGAAGGTTAAAACTGCATCATTGGCACCAAGCTTCAAAGTATCTAACCTAACAAATGTGTTTTTTGGAATTTTTGACCAAACTATGTTATTAAAACTTTCATTCTGGTTTTGTGTTTGGCCATGAAGGCACTTTTTTAAAAGGTCAGGATTTGACAAGTCAGTAAATATTTTTTTCATGGCAAGTAAGATAGCTTCAGGAATGCTGTGATTATGGCTATAAGACTGCTTCAGTTCTTTTGATTTATTATAGGCACACCAAGAATCGGCTCCCTTTGGACATAGGCCATGTTGGGGAGTTTTGTCGGTCGACAGCTTATGGAAATAGATGGCCCATATATTCCTTCTCATGCCTTGCACTCCAGTGTTATCCGACACTGCTCGTCTAATGGCTAATCTATAATATGTCTGCAACTTGTCAATATTTAGATCAGTGAGCCTATTTTTACCTCCAATCTTTTTACCGTCATCCAACATTTTTGCCTTTATAATCCCTTTTTAGCTGCCGAAGTCTCGTCCCCATTCGTTTTTGTATGTGGCCGATACACTCAAGCTTTTCTATCTTTACATCTTTACCATACGGCTGTTCAGAAACAACTGTCTGATAGCCCTTACTATCACCGTCTCCTAAATACTTTACGTATCGCACACCGTGATCAACAGAGTCGTAAAACAGCTTTACCGCACCACTAACCTCCATTGTACCACTTGAACCTTGAAAATTGTTTGTGCATACATGCGCCTTAGGAACTTGCTTAGTATTTTCAGCCATAGCGCAAGTATGGCAAAACTTAGACATAACATGCATGTCAAGAACTTTGGTAGTGTCTACACTAGTAACAGACATAATTCCATTTTTAGATGTGTGGCCGCGCTTCTGTCACGACCCATCCAACGCTACTGCCAAGTCAGAATTACCACCATTTTCTGTGACTGCTTCTTCTCGTGCTAGGGCCATACTATCTTTAGCACATGCTTCTACAGCTGTATTTAGTGTTTGTGAGTATACAGAATACTTTTGAGGTGGAGATAGTAGATCAAGAAGTGAACAAAGGATATTGCCTGCGCTAAGACCCCGGCCAATAGTTCTCATACCATAAATAAATCGTAGATTTATGTCATATTTATTTTCACAGAGGTCTGAGTTCCTGAAACGAACTCCAGTGGAACATTTTGAACATGCAATGTCAACATTTACAGACAGTCCATGTCGTTCTTCCTGTGACACAGCCAATTCGAAACAGTCATAGCCACCGCAATGTTTACATCGCACAAAACCTTTCATAACCTGACTTAGTTTGTCTACATTAAGAATACAGTTACCATTACCTTTGGGCTCAAACCTGTCATAAACAGAGAAGTTCAGTTTTTTTGAAGAAGAACTTGGTCTTTGTGAAGTACTGAGGCCTTCAGGAGTAGTGATAGAGCTAGGCCTAGGCTCCGAGGCAACACTCGGTGTATGTGATTCCACTAACTCAACTGATTGCAATTTTGTGTACCTATTCCCTTTGAAAGTACTTTTCTTCTTGTAAGATACATTTAAACGAGGCTTTGTTAAAAACACAACACAACACAATGACTTGAACTTACAAGGAATAGAACTCACAACGAAACAAACGCAGAAACACTAATTTTGTTTATGTTGACTAGAACAGTTGTAATAGAAACAAACAATTCAGAAAAACAACAGATGTTAGCAGTAGACAGTACTGGCTGGTACTACCAACATAACAAAATCAAAACACACCAACTGTTTTGTGTAAGTAGTACTATACAAAGTGAGGCCTACTCTGGCGCTACCATAAAGCAAAAAACTTAAAACATACTATGTTGTTATATTTAAAAAGGTATATTTAGAGTTATCGTATTTAATTTCTAAAAGCAGATATTTAAAGAAGAAGTTTCATTCTACAAAACTGCAAACCCTTAAGATCAAAATCTAGTTTACAATACTTCAAAATTGAAATAATTATCAGACTCTGTTATATGGCAAACTTTAAAAAAATGTTAAGACACAAAGTATAAAACAAAACATGTTAAACTAAACGCTGGTACGGGACTTACTACTTTGAAGACTATGGAGGCTGAAAAGAAACTATTACGCACTTAAGGAAAGAAAAGAAATTTAAAAACTTGACTTAAATCAAACCGGGTAAAAAATTTACTCTATATCCCAAAAGTATAGGATTAGAGGAAGTACTATCGCTTCTAAACTGCACGTCTGGACGCTCTGCTCTCCACTCGAAGACTGCCCCCTCCCTCTTCAAACCAACCGGCTCGGGAACGTATCACCATGTAGATCTCTAACAGCTGTTTGACATCTCTAACCAACAAAACAATGTCCACGCACCGCGTCTAGTTAACAAAGAGCCTACTTCCTACCGCGATTCAGCAAAATGATTATAACTATGGTACAAACTCAAATATTAAATCTTAAAGTTTCAAATCAATGATGAAAATTTCGCTTTATATTGTTCTGATAGCTGACAGGTCTTTGAATGAACAATCCTTTTTATAGATATATAAACGTAATTGTTTTATTTTTATAAATTACATACTGCATATTAAAATACTTATGAAAAATAAGTGTTTATTGCAATTGAAAAACATGAAACAAAACAGAAATATAACTGTCTAAAATGTTTAAATAGTAAATAACCTTCATGTCAATAGGGGATAAGAACACTATGATAACATAAATTAAACAAATTAGTCACACATAGTAAAAATTAAGTTTTTAACTTTTTTTGAAACTTTTTTCTGGACCTCTTCTTTTTTATTAAGAACATATTTGTTCATGTGTCGCAGTCTTATATATGTTCTAACTAAAATCAAACGACTTACAGCTTCATCAGGGATTTTAAGGTGGCTTATTTTTTGGTCAGTAAGATTTTTAACTTTTTGTATTACATTGCATTCCTTACGCAAGTTTTTTAACCCATGAAACTTATTAAAATTTTCTTCCACAATTTTTGAACACCCAAAAAATTCATTAGCCATCCTTTGGACATTGTTTCTATCCACGACAATTCTTCTGTAACTTGACTTGCACAGGTACGTTTCATACCTAGTGCGGGATACTTCTTCTGCAGTTTGAATGCCACGTACCCGGTTACGTATTTCAATTTTCATTTGATCAGAGTCTTCATCCAATTTTATGGTGCTCTCGGACTCTACTTGATGTGTAACGTATAAATCCCATGAGCCTTCTTCCTCTTCGTCATTTCGTTGTTGGATAAGCGGAGCAAGTAGTTTAGCTGATGCACATTCTTCATCTGTTGCATGTGTTGTGATGTCACTGCTGGCCAAACACTCTTCATTGTCGTGTTCAGTGTTATGTTTAACTGACATCACTGTTGTAGAATGCTTTCCCATAATCAAAGTCAAAGTCAAAGTGTTTATTTGTCAATTAACAATTAACATTGCATGACAATGGTCAATAATTTACTATAATAATAAAAACAAAAGATAAAATAACTAAACATCTTATTTGTACATTAGATAATCTCTTACAGAGTAAAACTCTCCATCAATCAAAAAACACTTAAGTCTTTTTCTAAATTTGCCAACAACAGTTTCTGCTTTTATTTCCAGTGGGAGACTATTAAATAATTTGATTGCTGAAAAATATAACTGGTTTTCAAAAAATGAGGTACGGTGTTTTGGTACAGGTATACAGATGGAGTTTCTTAAGTTGTAATGAGTAGGATAATCAGAGGTAAAAATGTGCATATTTTTCTTAAAGAAGGTTAAGGTTTCGAGTATGTATAGGCTTGGGAATGTAAGAATTTTGTTTGATCGGAAAAAACCCCTGCATGATTGACTTCTTGCCAGCCCTAATACAATCCTTAGAGATTTCTTCTGCAAACGAAAGATGTATAGGGTCTTTGTGTTTTCAGAGCCCCATATTGGAAGTCCATAAGCAAGATGTGGGTAAATGCACCCATAATAGCCAGCCAGAAGAATTTCAGTACTAGAAAAACTGGAGAGTCTACGTAATAAAAATATGCCGCTGCATAATTTCCCACACACCTTGTCCATGTGAAGGTGAAAGTTCAGGCTTGAGTCCAAAATCACACCCAAAAAGTTAGTAAATTGTAACGAGTTAATAACGGAATCGCCTAAAATAATGGATGAACTTCCACTATCACCATTCATGGGTGCTCTAATATTAAAATCCAGGAATGTCGTCTTTGCAGTGTTCACAGTAAGGTGATTTTCTTCCATCCATTGAAGAAGACAGCTGCCTTGTACAAAAATATCATATTCCAGGTTTTCCCTATTTTTATGTGACATATTGAAAGATGTGTCGTCAGCAAATAAGCACAGATTTCCTCCGCCCACACTAGATGAGATGTCATTAACAAATAATAGGAATAAGACTGGGCCAAGGACAGAGCCTTGGGGTACCCCTGACTTCACTGTTTTCACAGAGGATACTCGATGACTCAAGCAACCAGAGTGGTCAACAAAGGTAATTTCAACTACCTGGCTACGCCCCATCAAATATGAAGACACCCAGTCAAATGCGGCACCCCTAATTCCAAGGTTTTGTAGTTTGCATAACAAGAGCCCATTATTGACAACATCGAACGCTTTTCGGAGATCCAAGAAAACACCAAACGAATGCTGACGTTCATTCAAGGCAATAGAAACATGATTGATGAAGTCAAAAACGGCATCAAGTGTCGAGAAGCCACGTCTGAAGCCAAATTGCTTTTCAAAAATGACATTATTATTATGCGATAAAAACGACAGTAAACGAACAAGATACAGCTTTTCCAAGACTTTTGAAAACGTTGATAGGATAGATATGGGCCTATAGTTTTCGATGTCATATGGGCTTCCCTTTTTCAGTAGTGGTTTAACTATTGCTTGCTTTAGAATACATGGAAATACACCACTTTCGAAGGTAGCATTCGCAATGTGGGCCAAAGGCCAAGCCAGCTGCTCAGCAACATCCTTCAGAAGGCTAGAAGACATCCCATCAGCCCCTGAGGTGTGGCCGGGCTTTAAGGATTTTACTACTGCGATTACTTCCCGAACATTTGTTGGCCACAGGAAAAGTGAAGGTACAACTGTCCGCATCGCATGACACACTCGTTGTGGGTCGTCAACATTCCAAGAACCGCCTCCAAGACGTTCGCCCATCTGGGTGAAGAAAGAATTAAACTGACATGAGATAACAGTCGGATCGACCACTAAGGAACCACTTTCATTCTTAATGGAGTAACAGGTAAAATCCTTAGACTTTTTGTTGGGCTGAATGTCCTTAATGATGTTCCAAACGGCCCTGTTTTTGTTCTTGGCCTTTGTGATGTGTTTATAAACCAACCCAGCCTTAGCAGAGCGAACTCTAGTCCGAAACTGTTTCTTAAGATCACGGTAAGATTTTCGCAAGGGATGTCCAGAACCAAGGTGTTTCGTCAGAGAATACATAGTGATCACCTTCTCTTGGAGCTGAAGCAAATCTTTATTGAAAACCACCTTCGTAAAAGATTTGGTTTTCTGGTATTTTACCTTCTTTATAGGAGCAATTAAATTAAAATAATATGAAAAAGTAGATAGGAAAAGTGAGAACTTGGAGTTCACATCTTGTGCACTAAGAACATTAGCCCACATTTCATTTGCCAACAAGTGTCTTAAAACATGGATGCTGTTATCTGAAATTTGACGTTTGAGTTTGAACTTAGGAGTATTTATCATAGGAGACACATTAACCTTGAGATCACCAACCTGAGCGAATAGCGTTAATAAACCACCGAATAGCGTCAGGATGGTTATGTGTACGGCCCATACTTCGGATGAATGAAAAGAAGTTTTCTAATACGTCTTGATTAAGTTTCGAAGTCAACAAGCATTGAACGTTGTGTGTGATTCACTTAAATAGCTATACAAATCTATCTGGGATTTATTCGTTATCAAAATTCCTGTCTGAAAAGGTAGTTTCTTTTTATGACCGAACACTAGAGACTGTTCAATAAAATTGGACGTGTCATCTAGAATCTTCTTTTGGTAAGTTAAATGTACACCAAAAGCGCATTTTTCTTTTAGCGATGTATATGGGATACTAGAGTTCATTACATAGAACCAATCATTGAACATCTGTAAAATATCGGCCGTATCCTTCCAGTTGCCGTTTAATAGGCCTTTACAACCATAAAATCGTAAGGCATTTGCATTTGCATTCGATAACAGTTGAGCAGCTAGTTTGACATTTGTTTGTTCTTAGGAAATGTGTTCACTTGTTAGTTTAAATGCAATTTTTAAATCAGTTTGTTGTTTATGTAGTAATTGTTCAAGACACGACTTAGTTATGTGTTCATTGCCGCAAACTACAAAGCCCTTTTCCAATAAGTGATTTCTTGCCAATTTAAATAAATGTACATCTGCAAAAACAAACACTTGACGCGAACCGTCGTATGGGTGTAAAAATGAGTTGCTTGTTGGGGATATTTGTAAATATTTCCATAGAGATCGAGTTTCACTGCCCAAATCAGACGTTACTGCAATGACTGTAAATTCAATCCTTTCAACTGATTTTATTATTTCGAATAAGACTGCTCTGGTCATGGGTTTGTCGAAATCGTAGTAAACAACAAGGAGCAAGGTTGTCTATTGATTTCCTTTCGTCTCTAGTTTCAACATTGTCAAAATCGTAAGCATCTACACAAAAAACGAAATCTTTGAAGACTCATTATGGCCGGGGGGCGGGAAAATTTCAACCCCAGTCCCATCTTTTTCCCATAGCTCTTCAACATTTAGCCCTCCAGCATGTAACACTCCGGCAAGAACTAACAGGCCAATAAAACCGTTTATTTCAATTTCATTCGTTACAATAATTTGGCTTTGATCGGCATAATTTTGAGATATACCGGTATTCAAAATATACTGATTTGTAAATGTACCGATATTTCTGATTATGTTCTCATCCATAAACAAAGACCAAAACTAATATTCGGTAGAAGCTTGATTGGCAGTTTGTGGAAGTGCTGGAATTCTAGCTCTAATAACATTACGCATAGGAGCTTGGCCTGGAGTGATTTCATTTATTTCCCACCTAGTTCTTTTGTCTTTACCAAAATAAAATTCTGTTGGAGTTTGAAGACGTACCCGTGGTTGATCAACAGATGGTTCTTCTTCATCGTGGCCTTCTCCTTCTGTATCAGTGCTGTGTACACTTACATTTTCGTGATCAGAATCGACTTCTTCATCCTCTTCTAACAAAGGATTGTCTATGTCCACTTCTAACATTCGACGAATAAGTTCATTATTATGGACAATGTTCGCAGCCATAATTAAACAACACAAGTTCACTAAAAAGAAGAAAATAGTTTATTCTGATACTCTAAAACATTGTAACACCAAAGGTAACCTTGGGTCGGTGTGACCCGAAATACAGTAACACGAGTAGTAAAGTTGGGTCTGACAGGCCCAGTCCGCTGTTGTATATTTATTGGAAGTGAACATGGAACTGACAGCAGTTGCCGCAAAGAGGAGTGGGTAGGGGAGGATGACCTTGAGGCTGTTCAAAATTGCCAGCCGTCTGAAGTGATGCCAACATAAAATAAAACCGAAATGAATATTCCCTTGGATCTACTAGACCCAACCTCACCATCGCAGGGTTAATATAATCCAGCTTCATAAGATTGTCCAGGGCAAGGTTCTTCCTCCCTATACCACTCTTTAAGCTGTCTTTTTGCCTTGGTTCTTGATCGACGGGCTTTTTTTTAAGTTTGGAGAACAATTATTTCTCCAATTTTTGGATGCGTACTATGTCAATGTTTTTTTTTAAGCTACAGCAGATTCTTTCCCTGCAGGTAAACCTAACTTTTGCAGAACCAAGCACTTGGCAATATTACCTTTGTTGACAGATGCAACTGCATCGTATACACCAAGAATAAGTGTTTCTAGAGATACAAACACATTTTTGGGTCCATAATACATCTTGATAGACCTTTTTATGGCAAGCATACCGGCCTTCGGTAAATGGAAATGCTTATCATGGTCATATTCTTCCCCATCAGCTACAGCCTTTTGAAACTTGCACCATGAATCTGGGTCTTTAAGACACAGCCCGTGGTTAGGACTTTCATTAGAAGAGTAAACATGAAAAATGCTTGCCTAGACTGCCTGCTTTATTTCATTTAGGGTGCCATTTGTATGCCTTCTAATGGCAAGGCCATAATATTTCTGAAGAGTTTACTTGGCCTCTTCCGTGAGGCGACCTCGTCCGGTAATACCTTTACCGTCTGACATAGTAGTATGTGCAAGTTTTGTTTTTAGTGTTGAAAGTCTTTTGTACATTCTTTTTTGTACGTGACCGATACATTCTTATTTAGTTATTGCCTCTTCATCCCCATAAAATTTATCCTTGCTTACTGTGTCAAAACCTTTAGAGTCACCGTCCCCTAAATACTTCACATACCTGACATTACGGTATGTAATTGTTCGGACCTACAAAAACCGTTCTGGCACCATGAACCTCCATACCTCCACTGGTTCCAATATGGTTTGCCGTGCAGGAAGGTTCATGTATGTTGTGATTTTTTTAGGACAAGCACAGTGCTTACTCATAACAGCAATGTCAACAACATATCCCGTATCTACATTAGTTGCCGATGTTTTGGGCCTTTCATTTTGTCGGCAATTTTTTTGTCATCATCAAAGCCAATGGTTTAATTTTCAAATATAAAAAAACATAAGATACAACGTGCAATTTGCTACGTACTAATTAATGTCTTAAAAACTATAAATAACAACAATAACAATAAATTAATAAATACCAATAAATAATTTAAACAACAACAATATAAACTTTGACAGGCCTCTGTAACAATACTAAAAACTAAGGTTTAAAATATTAAAAACTACGTCACATGCAAGTGAGTGTAAAAAATATGCGAGTTAAAAAGTTAAAATCTACTTAAAAACTAAGGGCCATGGACGGCTCCCCCGCTCTATGGGCTATACTGTCACACACCCGTCACATGCTGCACGTAGAAGTCCCGGTTCCAGCGGATGGCAGTGGAGACACACTTACGGGAGAGGGCCACACTATATTGACGGGAGACACCTAGTCGGGCCAGGGTCCCTCAATTGGCTTTGTCCCACGCGCCCAGAGAGCCGACTACAAAGGCGTCCATGGTGATATGGAAGCCGCCGGCTCGGAGAGTCTGGGCGAAGGGATCATAGGTGGCATACTTCCTCTCCCGTGCCTCGACAATAGACTGCCATCTGTCCTCGTACGGCATGGTGTTATCGACCAACTTAATTGATTTTCGGTCACGGTCGATGAGCACCAAGTCAGGCCGGAGGCGAGCCATGTTACCTGGGACAACACGTCCAGGCAGCAGCTGATCGAGAGGTACACGCTGGTTCTAGCGCACCTCAACCCCAGGCGATGGTCGAACGGATGCCGCAAGGAGGCCAAGGACAGCGTCATAACGTTTCGTGACCACGGCCATGGTTGGAAGACAAAGCACATGGGCCGTGGTCTCGTCATGACGACCACATCGGCGGCAGCGCCGGTCCCCAGCCATTCAGGGGTAGAACGTTAAGGGCGCCCTATGTATTGAATCGCCAGGCAGCGAACTTTGTGTGGCGACCTTCATAGTCCTCGCACCATCCCCAACGGAGGTCAGGGAGCCGCTTGGAGAGGCGATTCAGGGCAGCCCGGGCCAGAGAAAAGGGGTCACTACATTTGAGTCACCAGCGAAGTCCCCATTCAAATAGGCCACAAGGTAATTTTTGTCTGCTCTAGCAGCAGACCGCTGACCGGCCGACACAGCGAGACCTTCCATAGCAAGATGTGCGACCTTAGGGTCTTTTCTTTCTTTCGAGATGGGGGAAAACCTTACATAGGCACCACCTAGC